>NW_025745417.1:287500-375000 GCF_021184085.1 Oncorhynchus gorbuscha
AATAATAAGTCACTGTTTGTTAAGGTAGTTATAGACAGTACAGCAACAATAATAATAATAATAATAATAATAATAATAAGTCACTGTTTGTTAAGGTAGTTATAGACAGTACAGCAACAATAATAATAATAATAATAATATTAATAAGTCACTGTTTGTTAAGGTAGTTATAGACAGTACAGCAACAATAATAATAATAATAATAAGTCACTGTTTGTTAAGGTAGTTATAGACAGTACAGCAACAATAATAATAATAATAATAAGTCACTGTTTGTTAAGGTAGTTATAGACAGTACAGCAACACGAGGCCTGTGTCTCACACTTATTTGTATTAATCAAAAGTGGCTATTTATTGTCTTTCAGTCTGTTATTTTCTAAATGTATCTGAGAATGTAGACAGAAGGGCTAAAACGGACATGATTGATCTGAGGGGGAAATTATTGATCCATTCAGAAAGGTTTTATGCATCAAGTAAGACGTGTTATATTATGTAAAGTAGACTAGGTTATAATGTATAGTAGTGGGTTGTTAGTGATATGTTATATTATGTAAAGTAGACTAGGTTATAATGTATAGTAGTGGGTTGTTAGTGAGATGTTATATAATGTAAAGTAGACTAGGTTATAATGTATAGTAGTGGGTTGTTAGAGATATGTAGATGTTATATTATGTAAAGTAGACTAGGTTATAATGTATAGTAGTGGGTTGTTAGTGAGATGTTATATAATGTAAAGTAGACTAGGTTATAATGTATAGTAGTGGGTTGTTAGTGATATATAGATGTTATATTATGTAAAGTAGACTAGGTTATAATGTATAGTAGTGGGTTGTTAGTGATATGTAGATGTTATATTATGTAAAGTAGACTAGGTTATAATGTATAGTAGTGGGTTGGTAGTGATATGTAGATGTTATATTATGTAAAGTAGACTAGGTTATAATGTATAGTAGTGGGTTGTTAGTGATATGTTATATTATGTAAAGTAGACTAGGTTATAATGTATAGTAGTGGGTTGTTAGTGATATGTAGATGTTATATTATGTAAAGTAGACTAGGTTATAATGTATAGTAGTGGGTTGTTAGTGATATGTAGATGTTATATTATGTAAAGTAGACTAGGTTATAATGTATAATAGCAGTTTGTTAGTGATATGCAGATCGAGGTCTATACCTCGGCTATAGCCTACATATCATAGATGACCAGTCTAAACCTGTTCAGATCAGTTCACATAATGTTATAGTCCTACCAGTAGCAGGACAGAGAATGTACTGTATATAACCTACATATCATAGATGACCAGTCTAAACCTGTTCAGATCAGTTCACAGAGACCATCAGGTTTGTCAGCATGATAAGTGATCACAGCTCAACCTCCTCTGACTATTGAATGTCTGACATCGACTAACCTTATAATAGTGTGTAGAAAGCCAAGACCAACGAGAGTTTGCCCATCTTTCCTACGTCTCAACACATTTATCTGACTTCTAATGTACTGAGAAATATGTCCCACAGTTTCAACAGCCATTTTATAACTGCGTAGGCTACAAACATACTTTCAATTTCACATGAGGAAATCACATAACTTACAGACACTGGTGCAGACGCCTGTTTTCTTACAGATGAAGTAGCTTTCATAGGCAACTCATTCAACCAGCCTAAACAACAGTAAATAAAATATGTCAAATGGTCAAAGGAGAACACATGAAAGACAGGTGTTTTGCTACAGATGTAGGATCTTAATTTGAGACAGTTTACTGAAGCAGAAAAATAATGTGGATTATAATTAATATTTTAAAGTGGAAAGTGGAAATGACAAATTTCAGAAGCCTTTAAAACACCAAATACACTGCAAGTTTTAGTTTTCCTGCAACAGGGTGATCAAATTCAGATCCTACATCTGTACAGAGATGATGTCTTTATCTGAAAAAGGAAGTTATTAGCATTGAAGTTGCAACTGTCAGCTGCTGTAAACCTCTGTGATTGGATGTTATAGACCCAAATCTGAACAGTTTCTTCCCCGTGGTTATAGCCTTTAGCTCTATGCTCACTCTACCTAGTTCAATATATTGTTGTACGTAAACTTTGTGCAAACTCCACCGCCTGTATTCTGTCTCTTAATGTTTTCTTTCACTAGCAGCACCATGTCACCATGTTAAATAATGTGTACAGATGTAGGATCTTTCCAACTCTGAGGACATGTCATTGTGATGTCATTTATTACATTTCAACCTGTTGATAAAGGCAACTAGAAGGCTGGACCCAGAAGACAACTCTAAATCAACACTTACTGATATTATCCTAAAATCCTTTCACTCGTATTATTGTGTCTCTTTGTTCAACGGATGTCGGGCAGCCTGTGCTGTTAATATAGTTGAAAACAGCAGGCAGGGAGGTCAACACCCTACAGGCAGTCTGTGCTGTTAATATAGTTGAAAACAGCGGGCAGGGAGGTCAACACCCTACAGGCAGCCTGTGCTGTTAATATAGTTGAAAACAGCAGGCAGGGAGGTCAACACCCTACAGGCAGCCTGTGCTGTTAATATAGTTGAAAACAGCAGGCAGGGAGGTCAACACCCTACAGGCAGCCTGTGATGTTAATATAGTTGAAAACAGTGGACAGGGAGGTCAACACCCTACAGGCAGCCTGTGATGTTAATATAGTTGAAAACAGCAGGCAGGGAGGTCAACACCCTACAGGCAGCCTGTGCTGTTAATATAGTTGAAAACAGTGGACAGGGAGGTCAACACCCTACAGGCAGCCTGTGCTGTTAATATAGTTGAAAACAGTGGACAGGGAGGTCAACACCCTACAGGCAGCCTGTGCTGTTAATATAGTTGAAAACAGTGGACAGGGAGGTCAACACCCTACAGGCAGCCTGTGCTGTTAATATAGTTGAAAACAGCAGGCAGGGAGGTCAACACCCTACAGGCAGCCTGTGCTGTTAATATAGTTGAAAACAGCGGGCAGGGAGGTCATCACCCTACAGGCAGCCTGTGCTGTTAATATAGTTGAAAACAGCAGGCAGGGAGGTCAACACCCTACAGGCAGCCTGTGCTGTTAATATAGTTGAAAACAGCAGGCAGGGAGGTCAACACCCTACAAGCAGCCTGTGCTGTTAATATAGTTGAAAACAGCAGGCAGGGAGGTCAACACCCTACAGGCAGCCTGTGCTGTTAATATAGTTGAAAACAGCGGGCAGGGAGGTCAACACCCTACGTATTGCACCAATAGGGTTAACCCACATGGTGGGAATTGTTACCTGGCTCACACAAAAGCATGTCTCAGACACCAATGTAGCAAACAGCGGGGCAGGGAAGTGAACCCAGGTTGCATGTGTTAAAGGTGAATAACCTTACGCATCGCACCATTGGCATCAATTGGGTAACTTGGTTGAAATTGTGACGTGGCTCATATAGTGAGGATCACTACACTATAGAGGAACTATGATACAATTACATTATCACATGAAATGTAGAGGGTCACTACACTATAGAGGAACTATGATACAATTACATTATCATATGAAATGTAGAGGATCACTACACTATAGAGGAACTATGATACAATTACATTACCATATGAAATGTTAAATGTAGAACTATAATATATGAATATTGATATATTGAATTTGACTTGACCACGTCCAGTCAGCTCCATGTTGTATGATTAAACTGACACCAACCTGTCTCAGTAGAAGTAGACTGTTAGGAGTGTTTTACTGTCATTCACTATACTAACATTACACCATACATTTAATGTATCTACTGTTAGGAGTGTTTTACTGTCATTCACTATACTAACATTACACCATACATTTAATTTATCTACTGTTAGGAGTGTTTTACTGTCATTCACTATACTAACATTACACCATACATTTAATTTATCTACTGTTAGGAGTGTTTTACTTCACTATACTAACATTACACCATACATTTAATGTATCTACTGTTAGGAGTGTTTTACTGTCATTCACTATACTAACATTACACCATACATTTAATTTATCTACTGTTAGGAGTGTTTTACTTCACTATACTAACATTACACCATACATTTAATTTATCTACTGTTAGGAGTGTTTTACTTCCCTATACTAACATTACACCATACATTTAATTTATCTACTTAGGAGTGTTTTACTGTCATTCACTATACTAACATTACACCATACATTTAATTTATCTACTGTTAGGAGTGTTTTACTGTCATTCACTATACTAACATTACACCATACATTTAATTTATCTACTGTTAGGAGTGTTTTACTGTCATTCACTATACTAACATTACACCATACATTTAATTTATCTACTGTTAGGAGTGTTTTACTTCCATTCACTATACTAACATTACACCATACATTTCATTTATCTACTGTTAGGAGTGTTTTACTTCACTATACTAACATTACACCATACATTTAATTTATCTACACTTCCCTATACTAACATTACACCATACATTTAATTTATCTACTTAGGAGTGTTTTACTGTCATTCACTATACTAACATTACACCATACATTTAATTTATCTACTGTTAGGAGTGTTTTACTGTCATTCACTATACTAACATTACACCATACATTTAATTTATCTACTGTTAGGAGTGTTTTACTTCACTATACTAACATTACACCATACATTTAATTTATCTACTGTTAGGAGTGTTTTACTTCCATTCACTATACTAACATTACACCAGACATTTAATGTATCTACTGTTAGGAGTGTTTTACTGTCATTCACTATACTAACATTACACCATACATTTAATTTATCTACTGTTAGGAGTGTTTTACTTCCATTCACTATACTAACATTACACCAGACATTTAATTTATCTACTGTTAGGAGTGTTTTACTTCACTATACTAACATTACACCATACATTTAATTTATCTACTGTTAGGAGTGTTTTACTTCACTATACTAAAATAACACCATACATTTAATGTCTCTACACACTTTACAATAATCCCTGGCAGGATTCTCACCTTGTAGCCTGAATTCACAACCAGAACATTCCTGTTGACTAGCGCTCTGTATATTCTGATGGGTGAGGCCTGAGCTGGAATGTGAAGCTAACTGAAGTTGGCTAACTTTAGAAAACCAGTATATCTAGCTAGTATCATAGTTTACCCCTCAGGCTACGTTCAGGTTTCAGCATCAGGCAGGTATCAACATGCCGAGTCGTAGGCTACAACCTGGGTTGTATTCATTAGTTTACTCCACAGACAACAGTTTTAAAATGTTGCATAAAACATAAACAGTTCTCTAAATGCTGTACAATGTGACCTAAACGGTTTCTGTTGTTTTGTTACGGTGGGCACTAAGGAACACACACAACCTGTTTTGAGGAAGTGTAAGTTGTTGTTAGTCTCTCCACAATATTTATTTGTCTCTTTCACACAACAAACCTTCCTGAGTGAAAAGCATTAACAGCAGATTAGAAAGAGAAAATGTTTGTTTGTTGCTTGTTGTGTTATAAGCCTGTTTTGAGAAGACAAGTCTATAGACCTATGATACAGTAGGAGATCACCCTGGTCTATAGACCTATGATACAGTAGGAGATCACCCTGGTCTATAGACCTATGATACAGTAGGAGATCACCCTGGTCTATAGACCTATGATACAGTAGGAGATCACCCTGGTCTATAGACCTATGATACAGTAGGAGATCACCCTGGTCTATAGGCCTATGATACAGTAGGAGATCACCCTGGTCTATAGACCTATGATACAGTAGGAGATCACCCTGGTCTATAGACCTATGATACAGTAGGAGATCACCCTGGTCTATAGACCTATGATACAGTACATTCTTAGACGAAAGGGTTCCAAACAGGTCCTCCGTCTGTCCCCATAGGAGACGCTTTTGGGTTCCAGGTAGAACCCTTCTGGCTTCCATGTAGAAACCTCTGTGAAAATGGTTCTTCATGGAACCCAAAAGGGTTCTACAAAGGGTTCTCCTATGGGGACAGCCAAAGAACCGTTTTAGATTCTAGATAGTGTTGGAGTGATCACCCTGGGGCACACAGATGGGCACAGAACAAATTCACCCCACTCATCTAATTAATATCAAACATTTTAAGGAGAGTAGGACTATTATAACACTGTCCACCAACAATATCATCAACTATATAAATACACATAACAATATCATCAACTATATGAACACACATAACAATATCATCAACTATATGAAAACACATAACAATCGTCGTCTTACCTTTTATCTCTCAATAGAAACACAGTCTGGAATGATCACCAGGTCGTCAAAAGTTACTTTCATTTGCTCTGCTCATTTACATATCAGGTTCTGCCTGTTCTCTCTCCCTCCCTCTCTCTTTACAGCTCTTACAATGTGTCTTGGCATACATTCTACAACTGTCTGGAACTCTATTCTTCTGTCTCTCTCCATCACTTTCTCTGTGTCGTCTGTTGCTGTCTCAGTGTCTTGTCTGGTGTCTCTCTCTGTCATATCCTATTCTGTTGCTGTCTCTGTGTCTTGTCTGTTGTCTCTCTCCATCAAATCCTATTCCTCTGTTGCTGTCTCTATGTCTTGTCTGGTGTCTCTCTCCATCAAATCATATTCCTCTGTTGCTGTCTCTGTGTCTTGTCTGGTGTCTCTCTCCGTCATATCACATTCTGTTGCTGTCTCTGTGTCCTGTCCATCATTTCCTATTCTGTTGCTGTCTCCGTGTCTTGTCTGTCTCTAACCCAACACCATTAAATACAGTTGAGGGTTACTACAATACAACATGACAACACAACTACATAACACTATTAAATACAGTTGAGGGTTACTACAATACAACATGACAACATGACAACATGACAACACAACTACATAACACCATTAAATACAGTTGAGGGTTACTACAATACAACATGACAACACAACTACATAACACCATTAAATACAGTTGGAATGTAGTTAGAACTCAAACTGTTTCTATCAAACAGAAAAACAACAATAAATCTGGATCAACACATTTAGATTTATAGATGCTGCACTTTGCTGTTTCATTACCCAGACAGCTGTTTAAGGTCAGACCAAGGCAGAGTGTAGTATCAGTACTTAGGGGTCATAGGTCATACCAAGGCAGAGTGTAGTATAGTCGCTCTGGATAAGAGCGTCTGCTAAATTACTTAAATGTAAATGTAAATGTAGTGTCAGTACTTAGGGGTCATAGGTCAGACCAAGGCAGAGTGTAGTATCAGTACTTAGGAGTCATAGGTCAGACCAAGGCAGAGTGCAGTATCAGTACTTAGGGGTCATAGGTCAGATCAGTGGTCATGGTTGATATGCCTGGACTAGGAAACAAACTTTAAAGCCATTTTTCTCAGATTCACTGTTTATGTAGATGCTGTTTGTCTTTGTAGGACAGTAGTTCAGGTGGCTGTTTGTCTCTGTAGGACAGTAGTTCAGGTGGTTGTTTGTGTAGATGCTGTTTGTCTTTGTAGGACAGTAGTTCAGGTGGCTGTTTGTGTAGATGCTGTTTGTCTTTGTAGGACAGTAGTTCAGGTGGCTGTTTGTGTAGATGCTGTTTGTCTTTGTAGGACAGTAGTTCAGGTGGCTGTTTGTGTAGATGCTGTTTGTCTTTGTAGGACAGTAGTTCAGGTGGCTGATTGTGTAGATGCTGTTTGTCTTTGTAGGACAGTTGTTCGGGTGGCTGTTTGTGTAGATGCTGTTTGTCTTTGTAGGACAGTAGTTCAGGTGGCTGTTTGTCTTTGTAGGACAGTAGTTGACTCCACGCACGCCTCCAACTCAATCATCAAGTTTGCGGACGACACAACAGTGGTAGGCTTGATTACCAACAACGTAGACGGCCTACAGGGAGGAGGTGAGGGCCCTCGGAGTGTGGTGTCAGGAAAATAACCTCACACTCAACGTCAACAAAACTAAGGAGATGATTGTGGACTTCAGGAAACAGCAGAGGGAACACCCCCTATCACATCGATGGAACAGTAGTGGAGAGGGTAGTAAGTTTTAAGTTCCTCGGCGTACACAAACTACCTGCCCTCCAGGACACCTACACCACCCGATGTCACAGGAAGGCCATAAAGATCATCAAGGCCATCAACCACCCGAGCCACTGCCTGTTCACCCCGCTATCATCCAGAAGGCGAGGTCAGTACAGGTGCATCAAAGCTGGGACCGAGAGACTGAAAAACAGCTTCTATCTCAAGGCCATCAGACTGTTAAACAGCCACCACTAACATTGAGTGGCTGCTGCCAACACACTGACTCAACTCCAGCCACTTTAATAATGGGAATTGATGGGAAATTATGTAAAACACTAGCCACTTTAAACAATGCTACCTAATATAATGTTTACAAGACTACATTATTCATCTCATATGCATACGTATATATACTGTACTCTATATCATCTACTGCAACCTTATGTAATACATGTATCACTAGCCACTTTAACTATGCCACTTTGTTTACATACTCATCTCATATGTATATACTGCACTCAATACCATCTACTGTATCTTGCCTATGCCGCTCTGTACCATCACTCATTCATATATCCTTATGTACATATTCTTTATCCCCTTACACTTGTGTCTATAAGGTAGTAGTTTTGGAATTGTTAGCTAGATTACTTGTTGGTTATTACTGCATTGTTGGAACTAGAAGCACAACCATTTCACTACACTCGCACTAACATCTGCTAACCATGTGTATGTGACAAATACAATTTGATATGATTTGATTTGAAAAAGTAGTTCAGGTGACTGTTTGTCTTTGTAGGACAGTAGTTCAGGTGGCTGTTTGTGTAGATGCTGTTTGTCTTTGTAGGACAGTAGTTCAGGTGGCTGTTTGTGTAGATGCTGTTTGTCTTTGTAGGACAGTAGTTCAGGTGGCTGTTTGTGTAGATGCTGTTTGTCTTTGTAGGACAGTAGATCAGGTGGCTGTTTGTCTCTGTAGGACAGTAGTTCAGGTGGCTGTTTGTCTTTGTAGGACAGTAGTTCAGGTGGCTGTTTGTGTAGATGCTGTTTGTCTTTGTAGGACAGTAGTTCAGGTGGCTGTTTGTCTCTGTAGGACAGTAGTTCAAGTGACTGTTTGTCTTTGTAGGACAGTAGTTCAGGTGGCTGTTTGTCTCTGTAGGACAGTAGTTCAGGTGGCTGTTTGTGTAGATGCTGTTTGTCTCTGTAGGACAGTAGTTCAGGTGGCTGTTTTTGTAGATGCTGTTTGTCTCTGTAGGACAGTAGTTCAGGTGGCTGTTTGTTTTTGTAGGACAGTAGCTCAGGTGGCTGTTTGTCTCTGTAGGACAGTAGTTCAGGTGGCTGTTTGTCTTTGTAGGACAGTAGTTCAGGTGGCTGTTTGTGTAGATGCTGTTTGTCTTTGTAGGACAGTAGTTCAGGTGGCTCTTTGTCTTTGTAGGACAGTAGTTCAGGTGGCTGATTGTCTCTGTAGGACAGTAGGTTAGGTGGCTGTTTGTCTCTGTAGGACAGTAGATCAGGTGGCTGTTTGTGTAGATGCTGTTTTTCTTTGTAGGACAGTAGTTCAGGTGGCTTTTTGTGTAGATGCTCTTTGTCTTTGTAGGACAGTAGTTCAGGTGGCTGTTTGTGTAGATGCTGTTTGTCTTTGTAGGACAGTAGATCAGGTGGCTGTTTGTCTCTGTAGGACAGTAGTTCAGGTGGCTGTTTGTCTTTGTAGGAAAGTAGTTCAGTGGCTGTTTGTGTAGATGCTGTTTGTCTTTGTAGGACAGTAGTTCAGGTGGATGTTTGTCTCTGTAGGACAGTAGTTCAAGTGACTGTTTGTCTTTGTAGGACAGTAGTTCAGGTGGCTGTTTGTCTCTGTAGGACAGTAGTTCAGGTGGCTGTTTGTGTAGATGCTGTTTGTCTCTGTAGGACAGTAGTTCAGGTGGCTGTTTGTGTAGATGCTGTTTGTCTCTGTAGGACAGTAGTTCAGGTGGCTGTTTGTTTTTGTAGGACAGTAGCTCAGGTGGCTGTTTGTCTCTGCAGGACAGTAGTTCAGGTGGCTGTTTGTCTTTGTAGGACAGTAGTTCAGGTGGCTGTTTGTGTAGATGCTGTTTGTCTTTGTAGGACAGTAGTTCAGGTGGCTCTTTGTCTTTGTAGGACAGTAGTTCAGGTGGCTGTTTGTCTCTGTAGGACAGTAGTTCAGGTGGCTGTTTGTCTTTGTAGGACAGTAGTTCAGGTGGCTGTTTGTGTAGATGCTGTTTGTCTTTGTAGGACAGTAGTTCAGGTGGCTGTTTGTCTCTGTAGGACAGTAGTTCAAGTGACTGTTTGTCTTTGTAGGACAGTAGTTCAGGTGGCTGTTTGTCTCTGTAGGACAGTAGTTCAGGTGGCTGTTTGTGTAGATGCTGTTTGTCTTGTAGGACAGTAGTTCAGGTGGCTGTTTGTGTAGATGCTGTTTGTCTTGTAGGACAGTAGTTCAGGTGGCTGTTTGTTTTTGTAGGACAGTAGCTCAGGTGGCTGTTTGTCTCTGTAGGACAGTAGTTCAGGTGGCTGTTTGTCTTTGTAGGACAGTAGTTCAGGTGGCTGTTTGTGTAGATGCTGTTTGTCTTTGTAGGACAGTAGTTCAGGTGGCTCTTTGTCTTTGTAGGACAGTAGTTCAGGTGGCTGTTTGTCTTTGTAGGACAGTAGTTCAGGTGGCTGATTGTCTCTGTAGGACAGTAGGTTAGGTGGCTGTTTGTCTCTGTAGGACAGTAGATCAGGTGGCTGTTTGTGTAGATGCTGTTTTTCTTTGTAGGACAGTAGTTCAGGTGGCTTTTTGTGTAGATGCTCTTTGTCTTTGTAGGACAGTAGTTCAGGTGGCTGTTTGTGTAGATGCTGTTTGTCTTTGTAGGACAGTAGATCAGGTGGCTGTTTGTCTCTGTAGGACAGTAGTTCAGGTGGCTGTTTGTCTTTGTAGGAAAGTAGTTCAGTGGCTGTTTGTGTAGATGCTGTTTGTCTTTGTAGGACAGTAGTTCAGGTGGATGTTTGTCTCTGTAGGACAGTAGTTCAAGTGACTGTTTGTCTTTGTAGGACAGTAGTTCAGGTGGCTGTTTGTCTCTGTAGGACAGTAGTTCAGGTGGCTGTTTGTGTAGATGCTGTTTGTCTCTGTAGGACAGTAGTTCAGGTGGCTGTTTGTGTAGATGCTGTTTGTCTCTGTAGGACAGTAGTTCAGGTGGCTGTTTGTTTTTGTAGGACAGTAGCTCAGGTGGCTGTTTGTCTCTGTAGGACAGTAGTTCAGGTGGCTGTTTGTCTTTGTAGGACAGTAGTTCAGGTGGCTGTTTGTGTAGATGCTGTTTGTCTTTGTAGGACAGTAGTTCAGGTGGCTCTTTGTCTTTGTAGGACAGTAGTTCAGGTGGCTGTTTGTCTTTGTAGGACAGTAGTTCAGGTGGCTGATTGTCTCTGTAGGACAGTAGGTTAGGTGGCTGTTTGTCTCTGTAGGACAGTAGATCAGGTGGCTGTTTGTGTAGATGCTGTTTTTCTTTGTAGGACAGTAGTTCAGGTGGCTTTTTTTAGATGCTCTTTGTCTCTGTAGGACAGTAGTTCAGGTGGCTGTTTGTCTCTGTAGGACAGTAGTTCAGGTGGCTGTTTGTCTTTGTAGGACAGTAGTTCAGGTGGCTGTTTGTCTTTGTAGGACAGTAGTTCAGGTGGCTGTTTGTCTCTGTAGGACAGTAGTTCAGGTGGCTGTTTCTCTTTGTAGGACAGTAGTTCGGGTGGCTGTTTGTGTAGATGCTGTTTGTCTTTGTAGGACAGTAGTTCAGGTGGCTGCCCTTGCACTTAGTGTGCCTCCTGTCCCTCCCATCGGCATGGTTACACCTTCCTGAAAACATTGACTCCATACTTTGCTGAAACCTGTTCTGCCAGTTCATGTCCTTAAAGACTAGAATGTTCCAATGTGGTTCGCCAAAGAGATGACAAGATAGTTCACACATGCATCTTTCAGGGTAACTGTCAAACAGACATGTCACCTTTCTGGTTGGTCCATAACTAGTTTCCTGCTTGTAGCAGGCCGTGTTAACAGGAATCCTCTTCTCTAACTAGAAGTCATGTGATTTCATGAGGATGTTGTTCTGCAGTGAGAGTGTAATGCAAGTCAATGTGTCCTGGGATGAATGTCAACTAGATTTATAAACAGCATTGTTAAATTAACTGTTGTAATAAAAAACATCTATGCTGTCATTTTCTTTATGTTGGTTCGCTTTTAAAGTGTTTGATTGTCACAGACATCAGATTGGTTCAGTGAAATGTGTTGTTTTACAGGGTCAGTCATAGTAGTATGATAGGTGTTGTTGTACAGGGTCAGTCATAGTAGTATGATAGGTGTTTACAGGGCCAGTCATAGTAGTATGATAGGTGTTGTTTTACAGGGTCAGTCATAGTAGTATGATAGGTGATGTTTTACAGGGTGAGCCATAGTAGTATGATAGGGGTTGTTTTACAGGGTCAGTCATAGTAGTATGATAGGTGTCGTTGTACAGGGTCAGTCATAGTAGTATGATAGGTGTTGTTCTACAGGGTCCTAGTAGTATGATAGGTGTTGTTGTACAGGGTCAGGCATAGTAGTATGATAGGTGTTGTTCTACAGGGTCCTAGTAGTATGATAGGTGTTGTTGTACAGGGTCAGGCATAGTAGTATGATAGGTGTTGTTCTACAGGGTCCTAGTAGTATGATAGGTGTTGTTGTACAGGGTCAGGCACAGTAGTATGATAGGTGTTGTTTTACAGGGTCAGTCATAGTAGTATGATAAGTGTTGTTCTACAGGGTCATAGTAGTATGATAGGGGTTGTTTTACAGGGTCAGTCATAGTAGTATGATAGGTGTTGTTGTACAGGGTCAGTCATAGTAGTATGATAGGTGTTTACAGGGCCAGTCATAGTAGTATGATAGGTGTTGTTTTACATGGTCAGTCAGTAGTATGATAGGTGTTGTTTTACAGGGTCAGTCATAGTAGTATGATAGGTGTTGTTTTACAGGGTCAGTCATAGTAGTATGATAGGTGTTGTTGTACAGGGTCAGTCATAGTAGTATGATTGGTGCAGTGTAATGTGTTGTTTTACAGGGTCAGTCATAGTATTATGATAGGTGTTGTTTTACAGGGTCAGTCATAGTAGTGTGATAGGTGTTGTTGTACAGGGTCAGTCATAGTAGTATGATAGGTGTTGTTGTACAGGGTCAGTCATAGTAGTATGATAGGTGTTGTTTTACAGGGTCAGTCATAGTAGTATGATAGGTGTTGTTGTACAGGGTCAGTCATAGTAGTATGATAGGTGTTGTTTTACAGAGTCAGTCATAGTAGTATGATAGGTGTTGTTTTACAGGGTCAGTCATAGTAGTATGATAGGTGTTGTTTTACAGGGTCAGTCATAGTAGTATGATAGGTGTTGTTTTACAGGGTCAGACATAGTAGTATGATAGGTGTTGTTGTACAGGGTCAGTAGTAGTATGGTGACCATGGAGCAAATTAGATGTAAGTGTCTTGCTTAAGGGCACATCGACAGATTTTCACCTTGATGGGTCAGATTTTCAAACCAGCGATACCAGTTACTGACCCACCACTCTAACCACTAGTCTATCTGACCATACCAGTTACTGACCCACCACTCTAACCACTAGTCTGTCTGACCATACCAGTTACTGACTCACCACTCTAACCACTAGTCTATCTGACCATACCAGTTACTGACCCACCACTCTAACCACTAGTCTATCTGACCATACCAGTTACTGAACACTCTAACCACTAGTCTATCTGACCATACCAGTTACTGACCCACCACTCTAACCACTTGTCATGTTTTGTCATATATTGTCTTGTCATTATGCTTTCCCTTCTGTTCGTTTCCCTCTGCTGGTCTTATTAGGTTCTTTCCCTCTTTCTATCCCTCTCTCTCCCCCTCCCTCTCTCACTCTCCCGCTCTCTCTTCTCTCTATCGTTCCGTTCCTGCTCCCAGCTGTTCCTATTCCCCTAATCAATCATTTAGTCTTCCCACACCTGTTCCCGATCCTTTTCCCTGATTAGAGTCCCTATTTCTCTCCTTGTTTTCCGTTCCTGCCCTGTCGGATCCTTGTATCTATTGTTCACCGTGCTGTGTTTGTGTATCGCCCTGTCGTGTCGTGTTTCCCTCAGATGCTGCGTGGTGAGCAGGTGTCTGAGTCTGCTAGGTTCAAGTGCCTTCCCGAGGCAACCTGCTGTTCAAGATCGAGTCTCCAGTCGGTTCTCGTCATTACGAGTGGAAGTTGTGTTTTTTGATTGTATTTTACTTTACTGGATTAAAGACTCTGTTTTCGCCAAGTCGCTTTTGGGTCCTCATTCACCTGCATAACAGAAGGATCCGACCAAGAATGGACCCAGCGACTATGGATTCTCTCTACTCTACTCTCGAGTTCCAGGGAGCGATGCTCGGCAGACACGAGCAGGAATTGTCTGCCGCTCGGCATGCCGTTGAGACCCTGGCCGCTCAGGTCTCCGACCTCTCAAGACAGTATCAGAGTCTTCGTCTCGTGTCACCAGCTACTTCCGGTTCTTCCGAGCCTCCGGAACCTAGGGTTAATAACCCACCTTGTTATTCTGGGCAGCCCACTGAGTGCCGCTCCTTTCTCACCCAGTGTGATATCGTGTTCTCTCTCCAACCCAACACATACTCAGAGAGAGAGCTCGGATTGCCTACGTCATATCACTCCTTACTGGTCGGGCTCGGCAGTGGGGCACAGCTATCTGGGAGGCAAGCGCTGAGTGTACTAACAATTATCTGAACTTTAAAGAGGAGATGATAAGGGTTTTTGATCGCTCAGTTTTTGGGAAAGAAGCTTCCTGGTCCCTGTCTTCCCTATGTCAAGGTAATCGATCCATAACGGATTACTCAATAGAGTTTCGCACTCTTGCTGCCTCCAGTAACTGGAACGAGCAGGCGTTGCTCGCTCGTTTTCTGGAGGGACTCCACGCTAAGGTTAAGGATGAGATTCTCTCTCGGGAGGTTCCATCCAGCGTGGATTCTTTGATTGAACTCGCTATTCGCATTGAACGACGGGTAGATCTTCGTCACCGAGCTCATAGAAGAGAGCTCGCGTTAACTGTGTCTCCCCTCTCTCCGACACTACCGTCTTTCCCCACTGACTCAGGTGTTGAGCCCATGCAGCTGGGGGTATTCGCATCTCGACTAAGGAGAGGGAACGGAGAATCACCAACCGCCTCTGTCTCTATTGCGGTTCCGCTGGTCATTTTGTCATGTCATGTCCAGTTAAAGGCCAGAGCTCATCAGTAAGCGGAGGGCGACTGATAAGCGCTACTAGACGGTCCTCTCCGTCAAGTACATGTACTACCTTACCGGTCCATCTACGCTGGACCGGATCGGCAACTTCCTGCAGTGCATTAATAGACTCTGGGGCAGAGGGCTGTTTTATGGACGAAGCCTGGGCGCGGGAACATGACATTCCTCTCAGACAGTTAGGGAGCCCACGGTCATGTTTGCCTTGGATGGTAGTCCTCTCCCCAGTATATTATGTGAAACACTACCTTTAACCCTCACTGTATCTGGTAACCATAGTGAGACCATTTCTTTTTGATTTTTTGTTCACCTTTTACACCTGTTGTTTTGGGTCATCCCTGGCTAGTGTGTCATAATCCTTCTTTTGATTGGTCTAGTGGTTCTGTCCTTTCCTGGAGCGTTTCTTGTCATGTGAAGTGTTTAATGTCTGCTATTTCTCCTGTTTGTTCTGTCCCCTCTTCTCAGGAGGAACCTGGTGATTTGACAGGAGTGCCGGAGGAATATCATGGTCTGCGCACGGTCTTCAGTCGGTCCAGAACCAACTCCCTTCCTCCTCACCGGTCGTATGATTGTTGTTCTGATCTCTTTAAGAAGCGTTTTGCATCCGCTCCTATCCTTGTTGCACCTGACGTCACTAAACAGTTTATTGTTGAGGTTGACGCGTCGGGGTGGGCGTGGGAGCCATTCTGTCCCAGCGCTCCGATACTGACGATGGGGTCCACCCTTGTGCGTATTTTTCTGCCTCTACTCCTGGTCTTGCTGTGTCACAGTCTGTCCCCAGCCAGCGCATCTCTCCTGCCTCTACTCCTGGCCTTGCTGTGTCACAGTCTGTCCCCAGCCACCGCCTCTCTCCTGCCTCTACTCCTGGCCTTGCTGTGTCACAGTCTGTCCCCAGCCAGCGCCTCTCTCCTGCCCCTACTCCTGGCCTTGCTGTGTCACAGTCTGTCCCCAGCCACCGCATCTCTCCTGCCCCTACTCCTGGCCTTGCTGTGTCTCAGTCTGTCCTCAGCCAGCGCCTCTCTCCTGCCCCTACTCCTGGCCTTGCTGTGTCACAGTCTGTCCCCAGCCACCGCCTCTCTCCTGCCCCTACTCCTGGCCTTGCTGTGTCACAGTCTGTCCTCAGCCACCGCCTCTCTCCTGGTCCTGGTCTTAGCCTTGCGGTGTCTCAGTCTGTCCCAAGTCGTCACTCTCCTGGCCTGTTTGGTCCTGATAGCTCAAACTCTTACAGTTCTCTACCCGTGTCTCATTTTTTTTTAGAGTAGTACCCTAGTTTCCCTTTTTTTTTTCGTTTTCCGTTACGGTCCTGAGGAGAGGAGTTGGGTTCTTTCTCGGGACGTGCTGGACCGTTTGATCTATGATTTCCTCCGTTGCCGCCAGTGTTCCTCCTCGAGAGCGCCAGGAGGCGCTCGGTGAGTGGGGGGGTACTGTCATGTTTTGTCATATATTGTCTTGTCATTATGCTTTCCCTTCTGTTCGTTTCCCTCTGCTGGTCTTATTAGGTTCTTTCCCTCTTTCTATCCCTCTCTCTCCCCCTCCCTCTCTCACTCTCCCGCTCTCTCTTCTCTCTATCGTTCCGTTCCTGCTCCCAGCTGTTCCTATTCCCCTAATCAATCATTTAGTCTTCCCACACCTGTTCCCGATCCTTTTCCCTGATTAGAGTCCCTATTTCTCTCCTTGTTTTCCGTTCCTGCCCTGTCGGATCCTTGTATCTATTGTTCACCGTGCTGTGTTTGTGTATCGCCCTGTCGTGTCGTGTTTCCCTCAGATGCTGCGTGGTGAGCAGGTGTCTGAGTCTGCTAGGTTCAAGTGCCTTCCCGAGGCAACCTGCTGTTCAAGATCGAGTCTCCAGTCGGTTCTCGTCATTA
The DNA here is from genome assembly GCF_021184085.1 of Oncorhynchus gorbuscha. Lineage (NCBI taxonomy): Eukaryota > Metazoa > Chordata > Actinopteri > Salmoniformes > Salmonidae > Oncorhynchus > Oncorhynchus gorbuscha. The sequence goes on from NW_025745417.1 coordinate 304,616, forward strand.
CGAGTGGAAGTTGTGTTTTTTGATTGTATTTTACTTTACTGGATTAAAGACTCTGTTTTCGCCAAGTCGCTTTTGGGTCCTCATTCACCTGCATAACACCACTAGTCTATCTGACCATACCAGTTACTGACCCACCACTCTAACCACTAGTCTATCTGACCATACTAGTTACTGAACACTCTAACCACTAGTCTATCTGACCATACCAGTTACTGACCCACCACTCTAACCACTAGTCTATCTGACCATACCAGTTACTGACCCACCACTCTAACCACTAGTCTATCTGACCATACCAGTTACTGACCCACCACTCTAACCACTAGTCTATCTGACCATACCAGTTACTGACCCACCACTCTAACCACTAGTCTATCTGACCATACCAGTTACTGACCCACCACTCTAACCACTAGTCTATCTGACCATACCAGTTACTGACCCAACACTCTAACCACTAGTCTATCTGACCATACCAGTTACTGACCCACCACTCTAACCACTAGTCTATCTGACCATACTAGTTACTGACCCACCACTCTAACCACTAGTCTATCTGACCATACCAGTTACTGACCCAACACTCTAACCACTAGTCTATCTGACCATACCAGTTACTGACCCACCACTCTAACCACTAGTCTATCTGACCATACCAGTTACTGACCCACCACTCTAACTACTAGTCTATCGTAGTGGACACCTCCTAGTGGTGGGGTTGTTAGGAGTGTTTATCAGACCATGTGGACACCTCCTAGTGGTGGGGTTGTTAGGAGTATTAATCAGACCATGTGGACACCTCCTAGTGGTCTGGTTGTTAGGAGTGTTTATCAGACCATGTAGACACCTCCTAGTGGTCTGGTTGTTAGGAGTGTTTATCAGACCATGTGGACACCTCCTAGTGGTCTGGTTTTTAGGAGTGTTTATCAGACCATGTAGACACCTCCTAGTGGTCTGGTTGTTAGGAGTGTTTATCAGACCATGTGGACACCTCCTAGTGGTGGGGTTGTTAGGAGTATTAATCAGACCATGTGGACACCTCCTAGTGGTCTGGTTGTTAGGAGTGTTTATCAGACCATGTGGACACCTCCTAGTGGTCTGGTTGTTAGGAGTGTTTATCAGACCATGTGAACACCTCTTAGAACTACCCCTCCCGATGAATTGTCATCAACTTACACTAATTAGCAAAACGCAACGGACAAAAAAACCTTACTAGAAAATATTAATATTCATGAAATCACAAGTGAAATATATTGAAACACAGCTTAGCCTTTTGTTCATCACCCTGTCATCTCAGATTTTGAAATTATGCTTTACAGCCAAAGCAAGACATGCATTTGTGTAAGTTTATCGATAGCCTAGCATAGCATTATGCAAAGCTCATGTTGGTCACGAAAATCAGAAAAGCAATCAAATTAACAAGAAGGTATTTAAATGGTAATAACCAGACTTTTTTCCAACAGATATTATTGGTAAATGTATTCCAGTAAGTTGTGACATAAGGAATGGATACAATCTCCCTTTGAAATAAAGCAGGTATAGATCTGTTGTTCTGAGGGAGCAAGGAGAGAAACAGTTTCCCCATTGGAGAGTCAACTGGATTAAGCGAAGGTAGGTCAACAAGGTGAGGTCTGGTTACACCTCTAAATAACATGAGTTCCAGGTGGAATAGCATCAGAGACTATGGAGAACTCTCTAGGAGGGTAGGTCAACAAGGTGAGGTCTGGTTACACCTCTAAATAACATGAGTTCCAGATGGAATAGCATCAGAGACTATAGAGAACTCTCTAGGAGGGTAGGTCAACAAGGTGAGGTCTGGCTACACCTCTAAATAACATGAGAGTTCCAGATGGAACAGCATCAGAGACTATGGAGAACTCTCTAGGAGGGTAGGTCAACAAGGTGAGGTGTGGTTACACCTCTAAATAACATGAGAGTTCCAGATGGAACAGCATCAGAGACTATGGAGAACTCTCTAGGAGGGTAGGTCAACAAGGTGAGGTGTGGTTACAACTCTAAATAACAGGAGAGTTCCAGATGGAATAGCATCAGAGACTATGGCAAACTCTCTAGGTGTTACAGGGATATTGTAACGAGATAAAAATTCCTCATAATTGAGTAACAATCCTTCTGCATTAAAAAGTTGACTTACCAGCAGGATATGATTATTAAACCAGTTCTTCAAAAATAAAGACTTGTTTCTATACAAAATATCGTTATTGTTCCAAATGACATACCTATGCAGGATTTTTTTAAATATATTAACAAGCACGCTAAGAATACTGTTGTAGGAATCTTATCGGTTTACAAAGTAACACAAAATTGAAGTCACCAAAGATATAATGAGGGATGAATTTCCAAATTGAAGTTGGATTCTTTAAGAAATGTTTTTCCCAATTTATCTTTAAAATATTATTAGTATTATTTATAGTAAAATCAACTAAATGTTCATAACGACAGATGTCCTTATATAATGTTATGCAGGTGAATGAGGACCCAAAAGCGACTTGGCGAAAACAGAGTCTTTAATCCAGTTAAAGGAAATAGCAATACTCCTAGACAAATCGGAGCGGTAAATAAAGCATAAAAAACAATTCCACTCGTAATCACGAGAACTGACTGGAGACTCGATAATAAACTGCAGGTTGCCTCGGGAAGGCACTTGACCGTAGCAGACTCAGACACCTGCTCACCACGCAGCATCTGAGGGAAACACGACACGACAGGGCGATACAAAGACACAGCACGGTGAACAATAGACAAGGATCCGACAGGGCAGAAACGGAAAACAAGGGGAGAAATAGGGACTCTAATCAGGGGAAAAGATAGGGAACAGGTGTGGGAAGACTAAATGATTGATTAGGGGAATAGGAACAGCTGGGAGCAGGAACGGAACGATAGAGAGAAGAGAGAGAGAGAGGGAGAGAGAAAAAGGGGAACGAACCTAAAAAGACCAGCAGGGGGAAAACGAACAGAAGGAAAAGCAAAATGACAAGACAATATAAGACAAAACATGACATATAATGTGTGATTTTCGCAGATGAAGTCAACCTCTTTCCCTATTTTGTAGTCAAGATGTAGGGACTGTGCTGCAAACAACATCTGTATGACTGACGCCTTTAGTGATTTAGTCTAATGCTTTAATATATAACATTCTGCCCCCCGAATTCATATCTAAGGGGCATTTTTCATTGGTGAAAATCTGTTCTGTGAGAATATCTAATAATAATAATAACTGTGTAAATCAGGGTGCTTTATGAAAGGACAATAAGAGACGGTGGTAATATGTTTCCTTTTAGAGACTATAATACATGACAACCAGGTCATTTTAGTTTCTCTTAGAATCACAACCTCAGTGGAACAACAGTTTGTCATTTCCCACAGGTACAGTTCTCCTGAACAAACAAGTGCAGGACAGAGGAATAGCAATTCTTACCTTGTTCTAAACTCAATCACCTTCTTCATCCTCATCATTCAGTTCATTGAAATACAGTTTTGAAGTTGTGCACAATTATACGTTTCTGTTTGGTTTATGCAGCCCATTTATTCACTGTCAGCTACATCAGCCCATTCATTCACTGTCAGCTACATCAGCCCATTCATTCACTGTCAGCTACATCAGCCCATTCATTCACTGTCAGCTACATCAGCCCATTCATTCACTGTCAGCTACATCAGCCCATTCATTCACTGCCAGCTACATCAGCCCATTCATTCACTGCCAGTTACATCAGCCCATTCATTCACTGTCAGCTACATCAGCCCATTCATTCACTGTCAGCTACATCAGCCCATTCATTCACTGTCAGCTACATCAGCCCATTCATTCACTGTCAGCTACATCAGCCCATTCATTCACTGTCAGCTACATCAGCCCATTCATTCACTGTCAGCTACATCAGCCCATTCATTCACTGTCAGCTACATCAGCCCATTCATTCACTGTCAGCTACATCAGCCCATTCATTCACTGTCAGCTACATCAGCCCATTCATTCACTGTCAGCTACATCAGCCCATTCATTCACTGTCAGCTACATCAGCCCATTCATTCACTGTCAGCTACATCAGCCCATTCATTCACTGTCAGCTACATCAGCCCATTCATTCACTGTCAGCTACATCAGCCCATTCATTCACTGTCAGCTACATCAGCCCATTCATTCACTGTCAGCTACATCAGCCCATTCATTCACTGTCAGCTACATCAGCCCATTCATTCACTGTCAGCTACATCAGCCCATTCATTCACTGTCAGCTACATCAGCCCATTCATTCACTGTCAGCTACATCAGCCCATTCATTCACTGTCAGCTACATTAGCCCATTCATTCACAGTCAGCTACATTAGCCCATTCATTCACAGTCAGCTACATCAGCCCATTCATTCACTGTCAGCTACATCAACCCATTCATTCACTGTCAGCTACATCAGCCCATTCATTCACTGTCAGCTACATCAGCCCATTCATTCACTGTCAGCTACATCAGCCCATTCATTCACTGTCAGCTACATCAGCCCATTCATTCACTGTCAGCTACATCAGCCCATTCATTCACTGTCAGCTACATCAGCCCATACATTCACTGTCAGCTACATCAGCCCATTCATTCACTGTCAGCTACATTAGCCCATTCATTCACAGTCAGCTACATCAGCCCATTCATTCACTGTCAGCTACATCAACCCATTCATTCACTGTCAGCTACATCAGCCCATTCATTCACTGTCAGCTACATCAGCCCATTCATTCACTGTCAGCTACATCAGCCCATTCATTCACTGTCAGCTACATCAGCCCATTCATTCACTGTCAGCTACATCAGCCCATTCATTCACTGTCAGCTACATCAGCCCATTCATTCACTGTCAGCTACATCAGCCCATTCATTCACTGTCAGCTACATCAGCCCATTCATTCACAGTCAGCTACATCAGCCCATTCATTCGCTGTCAGCTACATCAGCCCATTCATTCACAGTCAGCTACATCAGCCCATTCATTCACTGTCAGCTACATCAACCCATTCATTCACTGTCAGCTACATCAGCCCATTCATTCACTGTCAGCTACATCAGCCCATTCATTCACTGTCAGCTACATCAGCCCATTCATTCACAGTCAGCTACATCAGCCCATTCATTCACTGTCAGCTACATCAGCCCATTCATTCACTGTCAGCTACATTAGCCCATTCATTCACAGTCAGCTACATCAGCCCATTCATTCACTGTCAGCTACATCAACCCATTCATTCACTGTCAGCTACATCAGCCCATTCATTCACTGTCAGCTACATCAGCCCATTCATTCACTGTCAGCTACATCAGCCCATTCATTCACTGTCAGCTACATCAGCCCATTCATTCACTGTCAGCTACATCAGCCCATTCATTCACAGTCAGCTACATCAGCCCATTCATTCACTGTCAGCTACATCAGCCCATTCATTCACTGTCAGCTACATCAGCCCATTCATTCACTGTCAGCTACATCAGCCCATTCATTCACTGTCAGCTACATCAGCCCATTCATTCACTGTCAGCTACATCAGCCCATTCATTCACTGTCAGCTACATCAGCCCATTCATTCACAGTCAGCTACATCAGCCCATTCATTCACTGTCAGCTACATCAGCCCATTCATTCACTGTCAGCTACATTAGACAAATTAGCGCCTTGGAATCCAAGAGCATAGTCAGTGCTCTACCTCCCCCTTGTGGTGGTGTGTAGCAATGCAATAAGCAGTCACGCAGGGTAATGTACTAAACCACAAATTACCTCTAAATCCTGCAGCATAATCTCAAAACTTAATTCAGGAACTAAGTAGATCTGTAAGTAGATCTGTAAGTAGATCTGTAAGTAGATCTATAATTAGATCTGGAAGTAGATCTGGAAGTAGATCTATAATTAGATCTATAATTAGATCTATAATTAGATCTGGAAGTAGATCTGGAAGTAGATCTGGAAGTAGATCTGGAAGTAGATCTATAATTAGATCTATAATTAGATCTATAATTAGATCTGGAAGTAGATCTGGAAGTAGATCTGGAAGTAGATCTGGAAGTAGATCTGGAAGTAGATCTGGAAGTAGATCTGGAAATAACTTCATCTTTAGAAAGCAACACTCAACCTTTCAAGGATAAATCCCTCTGCAACCATTGGTTCAACTTGTTTTCATTTGTTTTCTTCAATAATAAGTACACACATTGAATGAGCATATTTTCTGTGGATCCTTAATATGGTAATCCCAAGGTATGTTACATTTTCCTTAAGTGGAATATTGCAGATAGAGGGATTCACACAGCCTGTAACATATGTCTATCACACAGTCTATAACATATGTCTATCACACAGTCTGTAACATATGTCTGTCACACAGTCTGTAACATATGTCTATCACACAGTCTGTAACATATGTCTATCACACAGTCTATAACATATGTCTATCACACAGTCTGTAACATATGTCTGTCACACAGTCTGTAACATATGTCTATCACACAGTCTGTAACACATGTCTATCACACAGTCTATAACATATGTCTATCACACAGTCTGTAACATATGTCTATCACACAGTCTGTAACATATGTCTATCGCACAGTCTGTAACATATGTCTATTACACATGAAGACAGATTGGGTCTCCTCTGTAATCTATCACACAGTCTGTAACATATGTCTGTCACACAGTCTGTAACATATGTCTATCACACAGTCTGTAACATATGTCTATCACACAGTCTGTACCATATGTCTATCACACAGTCTGTAGCATATGTCTATCACACAGTCTGTAACATATGTCTATCGCACAGTCTGTAACATATGTCTATCACACAGTCTGTAACATATATGTAACTATCACACAGTCTGTAACATATGTCTATCCCACAGTCTGTAACATATGTCTATCACACAGTCTATAACATATGTCTATCACACAGTCTGTAACATATGTCTATCACACAGTCTGTAACATATGTCTATCACACAGTCTGTAACATATGTCTATCCCACAGTCTGTAACATATGTCTATCACACAGTCTATAACATATGTCTATCACACAGTCTGTAACATATGTCTATCACACAGTCTGTAACATATGTCTATCACACATGAAGACAGATTGGGTCTCCTCTGTAATCTATCACACAGTCTGTACCATATGTCTATCACACAGTCTGTAGCATATGTCTATCACACAGTCTGTAACATATGTCTATCACACAGTCTATAACATATGTCTATCACACAGTCTGTACCATATGTCTATCACACAGTCTGTAGCATATGTCTATCACACAGTCTGTAACATATGTCTATCACACAGTCTATAACATATGTCTATCACACAGTCTGTAACATATGTCTGTCACACAGTCTGTAACATATGTCTATCACACAGTCTGTAACATATGTCTATCCCACAGTCTGTAACATATGTCTATTACACATGAAGACAGATTGGGTCTCCTCTGTAATCTATCAGACAGTCTGTAACATATGTCTATTCCTCATGAAGACAGATTGGGTCTCCTCTATAATTGCGTCCAACACTGCTTTCATTCTTTTTGCAAATATAGAAGCTAATATTTTGTAGTAGTTGTTGAGCAGACAGACGGGATGTAAATTATAGAGGAGAAGCAAGTCTTTCTTGGGCTTATGTATGAATGTAATCAGGCCTGGAGTCAGACTGGGAGGGAGAGCATTATTTACAATGTAATCAGACCTGGAGTCAAACTGGGAGGGAGAACATTATTTACAATGTAATCAGACCTGGAGTCAGACTGGGAGGGAGAGCATTATTTACAATGTAATCAGACCTGGAGTCAGACTGGGAGGGAGAGCATTATTTACAATGTAATCAGACCTGGAGTCAGACTGGGAGGGAGAGCATTATTTACAATGTAATCAGACCTGGAGTCAGACTGGGAGGGAGAGCATTATTTACAATGTAATCAGACCTGGAGTCAGACTGGGAGGGAGAGCATTATTTACAATGCTTTCAGAAAAGACCAACAGAAAAGGGACTAACTCTTCTGTAATCAGTTGTGTAAAACTCAGCAGATACACCATCAGTCCCAGGAGACCTCCAACAGAAAAAGGACTAACTGTTCTGTAATCAGTTGTGTAAAACTCAGCAGATACACCATCAGTCCCAGGAGACCTCCAACAGAAAAGGGACTAACTGTTCTGCAATCAGTTGTGTAAAACTCAGCAGATACACCATCAGTCCCAGGAGACCTCCAACAGAAAAGGGACTAACTGTTTTGTAAACAGTTGTGTAAAACTCAGCAGATACACCATCAGTCCCAGGAGACCTCCAACAGAAAAGGGACTAACTGTTTTGTAAACAGTTGTGTAAAACTCAGCAGATACACCATCAGTCCCAGGAGACCTCCAACAGAAAAGGGACTAACTGTTCTGTAATCAGTTGTGTAAAACTCAGCAGATACACCATCAGTCCCAGGAGACCTCCAACAGAAAAGGGACTAACTGTTCTGTAAACAGTTGTGTAAAACTCAGCAGATACACCATCAGTCCCAGGAGACCTCCAACAGAAAAGGGACTAACTGTTCTGTAATCAGTTGTGTAAAACTCAGCAGATACACCATCAGTCCCAGGAGACCTCCAACAGAAAAGGGACTAACTGTTTTGTAAACAGTTGTGTAAAACTCAGCAGATACACCATCAGTCCCAGGAGACCTCCAACAGAAAAGGGACTAACTGTTTTGTAAACAGTTGTGTAAAACTCAGCAGATACACCATCAGTCCCAGGAGACCTCCAACAGAAAAGGGACTAACTGTTCTGTAATCAGTTGTGTAAAACTCAGCAGATACACCATCAGTCCCAGGAGACCTCCAACAGAAAAGGGACTAACTGTTCTGTAAACAGTTGTGTAAAACTCAGCAGATACACCATCAGTCCCAGGAGATGTATTATTTTCTAGTTGTTCAATAGAATAAATGATGTGTTCAACTATAACAGGGTTTCATCACACTGTTCCCTGTCAGCCTCACCAACTGATTTCACATCCCCCAGACAATCAAAACAAAGAGTTGAGGACACCTCACAATACTGTAGAAGATGAGGACACATCATAATACTGTAGAAGATGAGGACACCTCATAATACTGTAGAAGATGAGGACACCTCACAATACTGTAGAAGATGAGGACACATCACAATACTGTAGAAGATGAGGACACCTCATAATACTGTAGAAGATGAGGACACCTCACAATACTGTAGAAGATGAGGACACCTCACAATACTGTAGAAGATGAGGACACCTCACAATACTGTAGAAGATGAGGACACCTCACAATACTGTAGAAGATGAGGACACATCACAATACTGTAGAAGATGAGGACACCTCACAATACTGTAGAAGATGAGGACACCTCACGATACTGTAGAAGATGCAACTGAAGATGGAGATTAATGTGGGATCATCTGTGATGAGACAAGTCATATTTAAATGCTGAATTGTATTATTTTTAGAGTGGTATTTTTCTAACCTGAAAAAAAAGATTTAATTTTGTTCATCCTCCTCCATTTCTTCCTACATCTGACAAAGGTTCCGTCTGCTTTCAGTTTATACATATCATCTATCTGGTGTTGTAGATCAAACAGAACAGATTTATCCTCCTCTGAAAGACTTTCAACAGGCTTTTGAACAAGACAGGTGATCTTTGTAATTACACTTTCTTCTTCAGTTCTCCTGGTCTTGACAACAAAACTCTCATGTTTTCTTGCATATTTTCCAACCTTAAAAAGCTCCCAGTTATTACTGTATGAATTGTTATTCATAGCGTTGTTCCTGAAGTGTGTAATTACATTGTTTATCTCCATCTGGACCAACTCATGTTTTAATATAGAGCTATTAAGCTTCCAATAGGATGCTCTGCCAGGGCCATTATCAGAGATAAACAGTGTAATGTCAGTATAAACAGCTATATGATCAGTAAGGGCCATTATCAGAGATAAACAGTGTAATGTCAATATAAACAGCTCTATGGTCAGAAAGGGGAGTGACCAGGATGTTAACAGAAATAGCCTGTTTATCAAAACATTTCGACACCAACCAAAGATCTGTGGTGATTGTCTGGAGTGGGTCTTATTACTCCAAGTGAAAGACTCGTCATTAGGAAACTTTACTCTCCAAATATCTACAATATCAAACCTTTCCATCAACTGCCTCAAACTAATATTCATAGAAATGAACTGTCCTGGAGGCCAAACTAATATTCATAGAAATGAATAGAAATTGACTGTCCTGGAGGCCAAACTAATATTCATAGAAATGAACTGTCCTGGAAGCCAAACTAATATTCATAGAAATGGACTGTCCTGTAGGCCAAACTAATATTCATAGAAATGGACTGTACTGGAGGTCATCGTTCAATTCAATTATTCCTAGATATATTAAAATCACCACCTAGAAACCCCAGTAAAGCATTGAGGAACTTGGTTAGCCTACTATAAGTAAAGCATTAGGGAACTTGGTTAGCCTACTATAAGTAAATCATTAGGGAACTTGGTTAGCCTACTATAAGTAAATCATTAGGGAACTTGGTTAGCCTACTATAAGTAAAGCATTAGGGAACTTGGTTAGCCTACTATAAGTAAAGCATTAGGGAACTTGGTTAGCCTACTATAAGTAAAGCATTAGGGAACTTGGTTAGCCTACTATAAGTAAATCATTAGGGAACTTGGTTAGCCTACTATAAGTAAATCATTAGGGAACTTGGTTAGCCTACTATAAGTAAAGCATTAGGGAACTTGGTTAGCCTACTATAAGTAAAGCATTAGGGAACTTGGTTAGCCTACTATAAGTAAAGCATTAGGGAACTTGGTTAGCCTACTATAAGTAAAGCATTAGGGAACTTGGTTAGCCTACTATAAGTAAAGCATTAGGGAACTTGGTTAGCCTACTATAAGTAAATCATTAGGGAACTTGGTTAGCCTACTATAAGTAAATCATTAGGGAACTTGGTTAGCCTACTATAAGTAAATCATTAGGGAACTTGGTTAGCCTACTATAAGTAAAGCATTAGGGAACTTTGGTTAGCCTACTATAAGTAAAGCATTAGGGAACTTGGTTAGCCTACTATAAGTAAAGCATTAGGGAACTTGGTTAGCCTACTATAAGCAAAGCATTAGGGAACTTGGTTAGCCTACTATTAATAATAGCATTAGGGAACTTGGTTAGCCTACTATAAGTAAAGCATTAGGGAACTTGGTTAGCATACTATAAGTAAAGCATTAGGGAACTTGGTTAGCCTACTATAAGTAAAGCATTAGGGAACTTGGTTAGCCTACTATCAGTAAAGCATTAGGGAACTTGGTTAGCCTACTATAAGTAAAGCATTAGGGAACTTGGTTAGCCTACTATAAGTAAAGCATTAGGGAACTTGGTTAGCCTACTATAAGTAAAGCATTAGGGAACTTGGTTAGCCTACTATAAGTAAAGCATTAGGGAACTTGGTTAGCCTACTATAAGTAAAGCATTAGGGAACTTGGTTAGCCTACTATAAGTAAAGCATTAGGGAACTTGGTTAGCCTACTATAAGTAAAGCATTAGGGAACTTGGTTAGCCTACTATAAGTAAAGCATTAGGGAACTTGGTTAGCCTACTATCAGTAAAGCATTAGGGAACTTGGTTAGCCTACTATAAGTAAAGCATTAGGGAACTTGGTTAGCCTACTATAAGTAAAGCATTAGGGAACTTGGTTAGCCTACTATAAGTAAAGCATTAGAGAACTTGGTTAGCCAATGGAGAATACGCTTTTCCATAGATTCAAGTCACTGATCATTTTCAAGTTTGGAATTGAACCAATAAATGTTGGTAATTGTAAAGGTTTTTCTCCTCGTTGTCTGAAGGGAAGAGGGGAGTAGGATCGGAGGACCAATATGCGGCTTGTTAAGTGTCCATGGTTCTTTTAATAAGAAATACTCAACATGAAGACAACTGATACAAAAACAATAAACATGAAACGAACGAAAACCGAAACAGTACCGTGTGGTGAAAACCACAGACATGGAAACAAACACCCACAAACAAGCAGTGAAACCCAGGTTACCTAAGTATGATTCTCAATTTATGCTGCAGTAGTTTATGTGTCGGGGGGCTAGGGTCAGTTTGTTTATCTGGAGTACTTCTCCTGTCCTATTCGGTGTCCTGTGTAAATCTAAGTGTGCATTCTCTAATTATCTCCTCTCTTTCTTTCTCTCTCTCGGAGGACCTGAGCCCTAGGACCATGCCCCAGGACTACCTGACATGATGACTCCTTGCTGTCCCCAGTCCACCTGGCCATGCTGCTGCTCCAGTTTCAACTGGCCCGGGCCCTAGGACCATGTCCCAGGACTGCCTGACATGAGGACTCCTTGCTGTCCCCAGTCCACCTGGCCATGCTCCTGCTCCAGTTTCAACTGTTCTGCCTTACTATTATTCAACCATGCTGGTCATTTATGAACATTTGAACATCTTGGCCACGTTCTGTTATAATCTCTACCCGGCACAGCCAGAAGAGGACTGGCCACCCCACATAGCCCGGTTCCTCTCTAGGTTTCTTCCTAGGTTTTGGCCTTTCTAGGGAGTTTTTCCTAGCCACCGTGCTTTTACACCTGCATTGTTTGCTGTTTGGGGTTTTAGGCTGGGTTTCTGTACAGCACTTTGAGATATCAGCTGATGTACGAAGGGCTATATAAATAAATTTGATTTGATTTGATTTGAATCAGAGACAACTAATGGCACCTGCCTCTGATTGACAACCATACTAGGCCGAAACATAGAAATCCCAAAATCATAGAAAAACAAACATAGACTGCCCACCCCAACTCACGCCCTGACCATAGTAAATAAAGGCAAAACAAAGGAAATACAGGTCAGAACGTGACAGTAATAATGACGATGATGTTACAGTTGATGACAGGACAAAGAAAGTGACCAATAGGGTCCCAGTCTGAGTGTAAAATACTTCCATTGAACTGATTCATTAGAGTGGTGACTCCAGCAGAGAGTTCAGAACCAGGAGACACAAATCATTTCCCCACTGACATCTGTAGAAGTTGACATCAATCTGTTTGGCAAGAAAAAAATAAGGCATTGCGCTATACATTATTCCTTAACCCCTGGCATTGAGTGAAACTATAAACAACAAACTGGAATACAGAACAGAAAGTACTATGAGATAAACAATTACAAACTCTAGTAAAACTGAGAAGAAACGAGAGCTGCACAACATATAGATTTAAATGATTGTTATGCTGACACTATTCTCACTCAAAGATAACTGTCAGACCTAGAATCAAAGATCTCACTGCCTTTACTGCAGGTAAAAAATAGCAAAAAGTCAGAAAAAAAAATCCATTACTCTAGAAGTCCTGTGCAGTTAGATAGAACACACCTTCTCCAATCACTAAAGTTACATCACCTCAGAACCGGGTATGAGATCTGCTCACATCAGACGGAGATATCTAGGTAGGTTGACCATCAGTCAGTCTATGGCAGTAGTCAAGGAAGAAGGCTGATTTCAGATCAGTTGATGAAAGCCCTCTGATGGAGTAAGCCCTGTAACATAGAGACGCTGGGAGTCTGGAAGCAAGTGGTGAGTTTAATAATAAACGGAATATGGACCAATACAGGAAACAAGAGTAACCTACAGACATAAACCATAGTCAATACTGCCTGGGGAACCAGAGTTACCTACAGACATGAAACATAGTCAATACTGCCTGGGGAACAAGAGTAACCTACAGACATGAAACAGTCAATACTGCCTGGGGAACAAGAGTAACCTACAGACATGAACCATAGTCAATACTGCCTGGGGAACAAGAGTAACCTACAGACATGAAACATAGTCAATACTGCCTGGGGAACAAGAGTAACCTACAGACATGAAACATAGTCAATACTGCCTGGGGAACAAGAGTAACCTACAGACATGAAACATAGTCAATACTGCCTGGGGAACAAGAGTAACCTACAGACATGAAACATAGTTAATACTGCCTGGGGAACAAGAGTAACCTACAGACATGAAACAGTCAATACTGCCTGGGGAACAAGAGTAACCTACAGACATGAAACATAGTCAATACTGCCTGGGGAACAAGAGTAACCTACAGACATGAAACAGTCAATACTGCCTGGGGAACAAGAGTAACCTACAGACATGAACCATAGTCAATACTGCCTGGGGAACAAGAGTAACCTACAGACATGAAACATAGTCAATACTGCCAGGGGGAACAAGAGTAACCTACAGACATGAAACATAGCCAATACTGCCTGGGGAATGAACCTATGATGGATAGTGCCTAATGATGGAAAGGGAGGTAATGATTGATGAGTGTAAATTGGAGTCCTAAGGTGATGCCTCGTGTAATGATGATGCCAGGTGCATCTAATGATGGATGCCAGTGTGCTAATGATTGATGATGGATGCCAGGTGCGTCTAATGATGGATGCCAGGTGCGTCTAATGATGGATGCCAGGTGCGTCTAATGATGGATGCCAGGTGCGTCTAATGATTGATGCCAGGTGCATCTAATGATTGATGCCAGGTGCGTCTAATGATGGATGCCAGGTGGATCATAACAGTGGGTGTAATGATTGATGCCAGGTGCATCTAATGATGGATGCCAGGTGTGTCTAATGATTGATGCCAGGTGCGTCTAATGATTGATGCCAGGTTCGTCTAATGATGGATGTCAGGTGCGTCTAATGATGGATGCCAGGTGCGTCTAATGACAACCCCTCCTGGACCACCCAAACCCACCCTACAACCCCTCCTGAGACCCCCCCAACCAACCCTCCATCCCCTCCTGGACCACCCCAAGTGCTGATCCAATGAGGTGGTAGACCCATGGATCCTAACAGTGTATAAAGTGCTGATCCAATGAGGTGGTAGACCCATGGATCCTAACAGTGTATAAAGTGCTGATCCAATGAGGTGGTAGACCCATGGATCCTAACAGTGGATAAAGTGCTGATCCAATGAGGTGTGGTGGTAGACCCATGGATCCTAACAGTGGATAAAGTGCTGATCCAATGAGGTGGTAGACCCATGGATCATAACAGTGTATAATGTGCTGATCCAATGAGGTTGTAGACCCATGGATCCTAACAGTGGATAAAGTGCTGATCCAATGAGGTGTGGTGGTAGACCCATGGATCCTAACAGTGTATACAGTGCTGATCCAATGACGTGAGGTGGTAGACCCATGGATCCTAACAGTGGATAAAGTGCTGATCCAATGAGGTGTGGTGGTAGACCCATGGATCCTAACAGTGTATAAAGTGCTGATCCAATGAGGTGGTAGACCCATGGATCCTAACAGTGTATAAAGTGCTGATCCAATGAGGTGTGGTGGTAGACCCATGGATCCTAACAGTGTATAAAGTGCTGATCCAATGAGGTGGTAGACCCATGGATCCTAACAGTGGATAAAGTGCTGATCCAATGAGGTGAGGTGGTAGACCCATGGATCCTAACAGTGTATAAAGTGCTGATCCAATGAGGTGAGGTGGTAGACCCATGGATCCTAACAGTGTATAAAGTGCTGATCCAATGAGGTGGTAGACCCATGGATCCTAACAGTGGATAAAGTGCTGATGCTGATCCAATGAGGTGAGGTGGTAGACCCATGGATCCTAACAGTGGATAAAGTGCTGATCCAATGAGGTGAGGTGGTAGACCCATGGATCCTAGCAGTGTGATAAAGTGCTGATCCAATGAGGTGAGGTGGTAGACCCATGGATCCTAACAGTGGATAAAGTGCTGATCCAATGAGGTGAGGTGGTAGACCCATGGATCCTAACAGTGTATAAAGTGCTGATCCAATGAGGTGAGGTGGTAGACCCATGGATCCTAACAGTGGATAAAGTGCTGATCCAATGAGGTGAGGTGGTCCACATGAGTGTGATCCAAGGTGGTAGACCCATGGATCCTAACAGTGGATAAAGTGCTGATCCAATGAGGTGAGGTGGTAGACCCATGGATCCTAACAGTGGATAAAGTGCTGATCCAATGAGGTGAGGTGGTAGACCCATGGATCCTAACAGTGGATAAAGTGCTGATCCAATGAGGTGGTAGACCCATGGATCCTAACAGTGGATAAAGTGCTGATCCAATGAGGTTGTAGACCCATGGATCCTAACAGTGTATAAAGTGCTGATCCAATGAGGTGTGGTTGGACTTCAGCAGATAAGACAGAGGGAACCTCTTTCCAAAACATGTTCCCTGGTCACTCCCAGTACATATGATTAAAGGACCCCAAGACACCTTGATTACATAGGTCACACAGAGGAGAGGTTACGATTTTCATTAAATTGTGTTTCTAGGTGGAGGGTGAACCCTGTTTCATGAGATTACAATGTATCAGCTGGTGATTAGGATTGTTAGATGAACCCACTAAGTTCCTGATGAACTCCTCTTCAGCAGCTAGTTCCATGGACACAGTGATTTCAATGTCCTTCACCAAGGTCAGATGACCCTCAGTCAACAGTCTCTTTGGTGCATCTTCACTCCGTAGCCACATTCTAGTCTGTCTCTTATGATGTCATTTAGAACACCATTCAACTCAGTGTTCTGATAGGTTCTTTACTGCAGCAGCAAACATTGGTCCTGATTCTCCCTCTTCCTGATGTGTCCTGTGGAACCTGAACCTTTCAGTATTAACTAGTGGTTCTGGTGAAACATGTCCTTTAAGTATTAACTAGTGGTTCTGGTGAAACAGGTCCTTTGGTTACAGAGGTGACTGTGACAATACAGTCAACTCTGGGGTTGTGTTGGGTGAGCCAAGGGTGGCCGAGAACTAATGGTGCAAGGGGTGAGTCCATGAGTAGGAATGATAGTGTCTCAGTGTGATTGCCAGAAGTGATGAGTGTGATAGGTTCAGTGGTGTGAGAAATGTTGGGGAGTTCTTGACCATTGAGAGCGTTGACGGATATCTTGTGCGTGAGTGAGGTGATAGGAATCTGGAGTTTGTGAGCGAGCTTGAAGTCCATGAAATTACCCTCTGCTCCTGAGTCCAGTAAGGCTTGGGTGTCGTGCGTGTGGGTGGCCCATCTTAGTCTTACTGGGAGGAGAGTAGATGATGAGGTCTTCTCTGTGGTGACACCACCCGATAATAGCCTCATGCTTACTACCGGGCCTGATCTTTTACCGGGCAGGAGTGGATAAAGTGGCCCGCTCTACCACAGTAGAGACAGAGTCCTTGGGATCTCCGCCTCTCCCTCTCTTCCCGGGAGAGGCGAGCTCTCCCCAGCTGCATGGGTTCGTGAGCGGAGGCTGAACTGGCCGTGTTCCCGCCGCTGGCATGCCAGTCCTCCGTGTCGTTATACGGTCTGTTAGGGCTCGGCGGCCAATACGACACAGACGAGCGTCGACCCTCAAGGCTAGTTCCACTAGTCCATTTAAACTCCTGGGAAGGTCCAGAACATAAATCTCCTTCTGGATCCGGTCCTCCAGCCCATGCAGGAACATGTCCCACTGCGCCTCCTCATTCCACTGACACTCTGCGGCCAGAGTGCGGAATTGGATGGAGTATTCCGATACTGAACGGTCTCCTTGGCGAAGGTCAGCGAGTAGTCTGGCCGCCTCCCTACCCGCCACGGCCCGATCGAAGACCCTTCTCATCTCCTCGGAGAGTGTCTGGAAAGAGGTGCAGCATGGGTCCTGGTTCGCCCACACCGCCGTTCCCCAAAGAGCCGCTTTGCCTGATTGCAGTGTGAGTACGAATGCTACCTTAGACTGTTCACGGTTGAAGGTCCGTGGCTGCAACGAGAAATGCATGGAACATCTCGTAAGAAAAGCTCTGCAATAGTCAGGATCACCTGAATAACCCTCTGGTGTCGGTAGCCGTGGCTCTAGCTGGGAATCCGGCTCTGGCGGGGCGGGTTGAACTGCCGGTGTAGGTGGCGCAGCGGAACCCCTCAGATGTTGCAATTGTTGGGTCAGCTGGGATACCTGCGTCGCAAGGACTTGTACTGCCCGACCTGTGCTGGAGATGTTCTCCTCTTGTTGATCCATTCTCGTGATACTGCGGGAAATGAATTCGGTCAGACTCGTTGAACTCGCTGCATCCATGGTCTGGTCAGATCATTCTGTGACAATACAGAGGCGGATGCAAGATGCAAGCAACAATGGTTTAATGAATACAGTTTACAGCAGCAACAGGACAGACAGACTGTACTCAGACGGAATCCGACCCAGGGACTAGGGCGCATACTCCGATGATAGCGTGCTGAGAAATCCAGGGAGTGTGTCCGGATGGGTAGGAAGGAGCACAGCAGATAATCCACACAAAGGCGGCGAGAGATGAGCACGGACACACGACACAACCTCAGGGAAGTAACAAGCACGGACACACGACACAACCTCAGGGAAGTAACAACGATCTGACAACAAGAAACACTGGTTACAGAACATATAAAGGGAAGATAAGTGGTTCCAGCTGGCGCAGACAATCAGGCCGAGATTGGGAACCACGCCCACACAAACACGAGAGAGAGAGAGAGAGAGAGAGAGAGAGAGAGAGAGAGAGAGAGAGAGAGAGAGAGAGAGAGAGAGAGAGAGAGAGAGAGAGAGAGAGAGAGAGAGAGAAAGAGAGAGGGAGGCAGTGGATTCATGAACCGTGACAGTGACTTAACAACCAGAAGGTCCATTATAACACAGTGAAGTAGGGCCATGGGACAGGGTCAGAAAGGTCAGTATGTTTGATACCTGGTTACAGAGGTGACTTAACAACCATGAGGTCCATTATAACACAGTGAAGTAGAGGTGGGAGCTAAAAGCAGACATGGACAGTGAGACGGTGTTAGGGGTTCAGGGGTCAAACACTAGAAAAAAATGGGACCTTTTTAAAATAATATGTTGTTAAGTGCAAACACACAAAACAAATTAAAAACAATTTTAAAATAATAAAATTCTCATCCTGCATTTTGTGTTTCTCAAACACTCAGATATTGAAAAACCTAAACACACAAAACAGAAATAATCGATATATAAAATGCACCTGGACAGGTAGAAATGGCAGGGCTGGAAATAGACAGACACATTCTGATCGTGGCTCAGACCTGACCTGAGACACCCAATCAGAAGATGCCATAACAAAGTCCTGACCTGAGACACCCAATCAGAAGATGTCATAACAAAGTCCTGACCTGAGACACCCAATCAAAAGATGCCATAACAAAGTCCTGACCTGAGACTCCCAATCAGAAGATGCCATATCAAAGTCCTGGCCAGTAGGCTATATGGGATTTAATCATCAAAATCCAGAACATTTAACATCTGTCAATAAAACATTAGTTTAGAGCTTTAGTGAAAGGATGGAATGACTTAGTGTTACTACCATTTAGTGGAAGGATGGAATGACTTAGTGTTACTACCATTTAGTGAAAGGATGGAATGACTTAGTGTTACTACCATTTAGTGAAAGGATGGAATGACTTAGTGTTACTACCATTTAGTGAAAGGATGGAATGACTTAGTGTTACTACCATTTAGTGAAAGGATGGAATGACTTAGTGTTACTACCATTTAGTGAAAGGATGGAATGACTTAGTGTTACTACCATTTAGTGGAGGATGGAATGACTTAGTGTTACTACCATTTAGTGAAAGGATGGAATGACTTAGTGTTACTACCATTTAGTGAAAGGATGGAATGACTTAGTGTTACTACCATTTAGTGAAAGGATGGAATGACTTAGTGTTACTACCATTTAGTGGAGGATGGAATGACTTAGTGTTACTACCATTTAGTGAAAGGATGGAATGACTTAGTGTTACTACCATTTAGTGAAAGGATGGAATGACTTCAGAGTGTTACTAACATCATATCAAACATAAAACATTGAATACTGATCTTTTTATTAAACTGAACAATAAAATAAACCCAACATTCAACAATTTCAAGCATTTTAGTGAGTTTCAGTTCACATAAGGACATCAGTCATTTGAAATACTAAATTCATTAGGCCCTAGTCTATGGATTTCACATGACTGGGAATACAGATATGAATATGATTATCAGACACCTTAAAATAAAACAGTAGGAGTGTGGATCAGAAAACCAGTCAGTATCTGGTGTGACCACCATTTGCCTCATGCAGCGCGACACATCTCCTTCACCTTGAGTTGATCAGGCTGTTAATTGTGGCCTGTGGAATGTTGACCCAGTCCTTTTCAATGGCTGTTCAAAGTTGCTGGATATTGGCGGGAATTGGAACACGCTGTCGTACACATCTATCCAGAGCATCCCAAACATGCTCAATAGGTGACATGTCTATCCAGAGCATCCCAAACATAATCAATAGGTGACATGTCTATCCAGAGCATCCCAAACATGCTCAATGGGTGACATGTATATCCAGAGCATCCCAAACATGCTCAATGGGTGACATGTCTATCCAGAGCATCCCAAACATGCTCAATGTGTGACATGTCTATCCAGAGCATCCCAAACATGCTCAATGGGTGACATGTCTATCCAGAGCATCCCAAACATGCTCAATAGGTGGCATGTCTATCCAGAGCATCCCAAACATGCTCAATAGGTGACATGTATATCCAGAGCATCCCAAACATGCTCAATAGATGACATGTCTATACAGAGCATCCCAAACATGCTCAATAGGTGACATGTCTATCCAGAGCATCCCAAACATGCTCAATAGGTGACATGTCTATCAGGCCAGAAGAACATCCCAAACAAATGCTCAATCGGGTGACATGCTGAAACATGAGGTGTGGCAGCAGATGAATGGCCATGGATCTTAAGATCTCTGTGCATTATCATGCCAAACATGAGGTGATGCAGCAGATGAATGGCACCACAATGGGATCTTATCACGGTATCTCTGTGCATTATCATGCTGAAACATATGATGGCAGCAGATGAATGGCACCACAATGGGATCTTATCACGGTATCTCTGTGCATTATCATGCTGAAACATGAGATGATGGCAGCAGATGAATGGCACCACAATGGGATCTTATCACGGTATCTCTGTGCATTATCATGCTGAAACATGAGGTGATGGCAGCAGATGAATGGCACCACAATGGGATCTTATCACGGTATCTCTGTGCATTATCATGCTGAAACATGAGGTGATGGCAGCAGATGAATGGCACCACAATGGGATCTTATCACGGTATCTCTGTGCATTATCATGCTGAAACATGAGATGATGGCGGTGGATGAATGGCACCACAATGGGATCTTATCACGGTATCTCTGTGCATTATCATGCTGAAACATGAGGTGAGATGAATGGCACCACAATGGGATCTTATCACGGTATCTCTGTGCATTATCATGCTGAAACATGAGGTGATGGCAGCAGATGAATGGCACCACAATGGGATCTTATCACGGTATCTCTGTGCATTATCATGCTGAAACATGAGATGATGGCGGTGGATGAATGGCACCACAATGGGATCTTATCACGGTATCTCTGTGCATTATCATGCTGAAACATGAGGTGATGGCGGTGGATGAATGGCACCACAATGGGATCTTATCACGGTATCTCTGTGCATTATCATGCTGAAACATGAGATGATGGCGGTGGATGAATGGCACCACAATGGGATCTTATCACGGTATCTCTGTGCATTATCATGCTGAAACATGAGATGATGGCGGTGGATGAATGGCACCACAATGGGATCTTATCACGGTATCTCTGTGCATTATCATGCTGAAACATGAGGTGATGGCGGTGGATGAATGGCACCACAATGGGATCTTATCACGGTATCTCTGTGCATTATCATGCTGAAACATGAGATGATGGCGGTGGATGAATGGCACCACAATGGGATCTTATCACGGTATCTCTGTGCATTATCATGCTGAAACATGAGATGATGGCGGTGGATGAATGGCAACAATGGGATCTTATCACGGTATCTCTGTGCATTATCATGCTGAAACATGAGATGATGGCGGTGGATGAATGGCACCACAATGGGATCTTATCACGGTATCTCTGTGCATTATCATGCTGAAACATGAGATGATGGCGGTGGATGAATGGCACCACAATGGGGTCTTATCACGGTATCTCTGTGCATTATCATGCTGAAACATGAGATGATGGCGGTGGATGAATGGCACCACAATGGGATCTATCACGTTCAAATTGCCATCGATAAAATGTACTTGTGTTCGTTGTCCGTAGCTTATGCTGAACAAAAAAATAAACCCAACAGTATGTGTGTGTTTGTCCTGTGTGTGTGTGTCTCAGTGTGTGCATCCTCCGTGTGTGTGTGTGTGTGTCTAGTGTGTGTCCACTGTGTGTGTGTGTCCTCTACGTGTAAATGTGTGTGTGTGTGTCAGTGTGTGCCCTCTGTGTGTGTCCTGTGTGTGTGAGTGTCCAGCGTGTGTGTCAGTGAGTGTGTGTCCTCTGTGTGATTGTGTGTGTCCGCTGTGTGATTGTGTATGTGAGTGTGTGTGTCCTCTGTGTGTTTGTGTGTGTCCAGTGTGTGTGTGTGCCAATATGTATGTGTGTGTATGTGTCAGTCTGAGTCTGTGTCCAGCGTGTGTGTATGTGTCCTGTGTGTTTGTGTGTGTGTGTCCTGTATGTTTGTGTGTCCAGTGTGTGAGTGTGTGTGTGTGTGTCCAGTGTGTGTGTGTGTGTGTGTCCAGTGTGTGTGTGTGTGTGTGTCCTGTGTGTTTGTGTGTCCAGTGTGTGAGTGTAGTGTGTGTGTGTATGTGTTTAAGGTTATTATTTACAGAGTCACTGAGGAATCATCATGAACCCTAAACCCAGGATAGAGGGGCTCAGTGAATGTGGAGGTGAATGTGTACAGGTGGGTCAGTGTGTCAGAGGAGGCTCTATAGAAGGACAGAGTGCCGGCTGGCCAGTCCAGATACACTCCTACTCTGTGGGAGCTGGAGGAGGGGACGACTATGGTAGTGGGATTCTCATTGTGCCAGGCAATGTAACTGTTGTGAGAGCAGAACAGACTCCAGGACTTGTCATTCCATCCAAGACAACAATCAAGACCCCTTCCTCTCCTGTTGATTCCTTTATATGTCACTCCTATATCAGCCCCTCTCCCACTCCACTCTATCTCCCAGTAACAGCGCCCAGTCAGACCCTCTCTACACAGCACCTGTCCACAGTCCTCAAATCTCTCTGTGTGATCAGGATACGGCTGTTCCTCTCTCCTCCATGTCACCTTTCTGTTCTCCTCAGACAGAGAGAGGCATCTGTCTACTGTGTTTGGGTCCAGTGTGAGATCACAGACATCTGATGGATGAAACCAGACACAATATTAGAAATCATCATCATTCACATTAGAATGTTAACTCACTTTTCACTAATTCATTTAATGTAGATGTTTCTAGGTATCAAAAGGAGAAGTTAAGGTAACTTGAGACTTGTTGAATGATCATATGTTATACTGTATGGTAATATAAAACACACTTATTCCTATTAATTACACACACACACACACACACACACACACACACACACACACACACACACACACACACACACACACACACACACACACACACACACACACACACACACACACACACACACACACACACACACACACACACACACACACACACACACACACACACACACACACACACACACTCAAAGCAACTCTTTGTAATCTTTGGTGTCCCTGATTTCTGCTTCTGTAGAACTACAGCTGATATTTAATATAACCAAGTTAGTAATGATGGTGGTCTTTGACTTTGACTTAACTTGAATTAAGACTTATTCTTAGTCATATTCTTCACAGCAGTCAACACTCACATTTTCTAAGTCCAGGTTTCATTCTGTTCTCTCCACCATGTTCCACACTGTAGCGGTAAGCAGAAGAACAGACAGTCATTGAGGGATACACCTGAACTCACACACACACACACACACACACACACACACACACACACACACACACACACACACACACACACACACACACACACACACACACACACACACACACACACACACACACACACACACACACACACACACACACACACACACACACACACACACACACACACACACACACACACACACACACACACACACACTGGACACACAGGACACACACGCAGGACACACACACACACACACACACACACACACACACACACACACACACACACACACACACACACACACACACACACACACACACACACACACACACACACACACACACACACACACACACACACACACACACGCAGGACACACACACACACACACGCAGGACACACACACACACACACACACACACACACACACACACACACACACACACACACACACACACACACACACACACACACACACACACACACACACACACACACACACACACACACACACACAGGACACACACGCAGGACACACACACACAGGACACACACACACACAGGACACACACTCACACCCAGTCAGCATATAACTTTGTCCAAGTGGTGATAAAACCTCTTGAAGCTAGGGAGCACTATTTTTATGTTAAGAAAAGTAAAGGCCTATTCCTCAGGACCAGATGCTAGAATACGCATATAATTGACAGATTATGATAGAAAACACTCTAAACACTCTATTGTCTGTGAGTATAACAGAACTGATATTGCAGGCGAAACCCTGAGAAAAATCAAACCAGGAAGTTGCTTCTATTTTGAAAACTCCATCAAATCAAACCAAATCACATTTTATTTGTCACATACACATGGTTAGCAGATGTTATTGGTCACATACACATGGTTAGCAGATGTTATTGGTCACATACACATGGTTAGCAGATGTTATTTGTCCCATACACAGGGTTAGCAGATGTTATTGGTCACATACACATGGTTAGCAGATGTTATTGGTCACATACACATGGTTAGCAGATGTTATTGGTCACATACACATGGTTAGCAGATGTTATTGGTCACATACACATGGTTAGCAGATGTTATTGGTCACATACACATGGTTAGCAGATGTTATTGGTCCCATACACAGGGTTAGCAGATGTTATTGGTCACATACACATGGTTAGCAGATGTTATTGGTCACATACACATGGTTAGCAGATGTTATTGGTCACATACACATGGTTAGCAGATGTTATTGGTCACATACACATGGTTAGCAGATGTTATTGGTCACATACACATGGTTAGCAGATGTTATTGGTCACATACACATGGTTAGCAGATGTTATTGGTCACATACACATGGTTAGCAGATGTTATTGGTCACATACACATGGTTAGCAGATGTTATTGGTCACATACACATGGTTAGCAGATGTTAATGCGAGTGTAGCGAAATGCTTGTGCTTCTAGCTCCGACAATGCAGTGATAACCAACAAGTAATCTAGCTAACAAATCCAAAACTACTACCTTATAGACACAAGTGTAAGGGGATAAGGAATCTGTACATTAGATATATGAATGAGTGATGGTACAGAGCGGCATAGGCAAGATACAGTAGATGGTATTGACTGCAGTATATACATATGAGATGAGTATGTAAACAAAGTGGCATAGTTAAAGTGGCTAGTGATACATGTATTACATAAGGATGCAGTAGATGATATAGAGTACAGTATATACATATACATATGAGATTAATAATGTAGGGTATGTAAACATTATATTAGGTAGCATTGTTTAAAGTGGCTAGTGATATATTTTCCATCATTTTCCATCAATTCCCATTATTAAAGTGGATGGAGTTGAGTCAGTTTGTTGGCAGCAGCCACTCAATGTTAGTGGTGGCTGTTTAACAATCTGATGGCCTTGAGATAGAAGCTGTTTTTCAGTCTCTCGGTCTCAGCTTTGATGCACCTGTACTGACCTCGCCTTCTGGATGATAGCGGGGTGAACAGGCAGTGGCTTGGGTGGTTGTTGTCCTTGATGATCTTTATGGCCTTCCTGTAACATCGGGTGGTGTAGGTGTCCTGGAGGGCAGGTAGTTTGCCCCCGGTGATGCGTTGTGCAGACCTCACTACCCTCTGGAGAGCCTTACGGTTGAGGGCGGAGCAGTTGCCGTACCAGGCGGTGATACAGCCCGACAGGATGCTTTCGATTGTGCATCTATAGAAGTTTGTGAGTGCTTTTGGTGACAAGCCAAATTTCTTCCGCCTCCTGAGGTTGAAGAGGCGCTGCTGCGCCTTCTTTACAATGCTGTTTGTGTGGGTGGACCAATTCAGTTTGTCTGTGATGTGTATGCCGAGGAACTTAAAACTTGCTACCCTCTCCACTACTGTTCCATCGATGTGGATAGGGGGGTGTTCCCTCTGCTGTTTCCTGAAGTCCACAATCATCTCCTTAGTTTTGTTGACGTTGAGTGTGAGGTTATTTTCCTGACACCACACTCTGAGGGCCCTCACCTCCTCCCTGTAGGCCGTCTCGTCGTTGTTGGTAATCAAGCCTACCACTGTTGTGTCGTCCGCAAACTTGATGATTGAGTTGGAGGCATGCGTGGCCACACAGTCGTGGGTGAACAGGGAGTACAGGAGAGGGCTCAGAACGCACCCTTGTGGGGCCCCAGTGTTGAGGATCAGCGGGGTGGAGATGTTGTTGCCTACCCTCACCACCTGGGGTGGCCCGTCAGGAAGTCCAGTACCCAGTTGCACAGGGCGGGGTCGAGACCCAGGGTCTTGAGCTTGATGACGAGCTTGGAGGGCACTATGGTGTTAAATGCCGAGCTGTAGTCGATGAACAGCATTCTCACATAGGTATTCCTCTTGTCCAGATGGGTTAGGGCAGTGTGCAGTGTGGTTGAGATTGCATCGTCTGTGGACCTATTTGGGCGGTAAGCAAATCGGAGTGGGTCTAGGGTGTCAGGTAGGGTGGAGGTGATATGATCCTTGACTAGTCTCTCAAAGCACTTCATGATGACGGAAGTGAGTGCTACGGGGCGGTAGTCATTTAGCTCAGCAACCTTAGCTTTCTTGGGAACAGGAACAATGGTGGCCCTCTTGAAGCATGTGGGAACAACAGACTGGGATAGGGATTGATTGAATATGTCCGTAAACACACCAGCCAGCTGGTCTGCGCATGCTCTGAGGGCGCGGCTGGGGATGCCGTCTGGGCCTGCAGCCTTGCGAGGGTTGACACGTTTAAATGTTTTCCTCACGTCGGCTGCAGTGAAGGAGAGTCCGCATGTTTTAGTTGCGGGCAGTGTCAGTGGCATTGTATTGTCCTCAAAGCGGGCAAAAAAGTTATTTAGTCTGCCTGGGAGCAAGACATCCTGGTCCGTGACTGGGCTGGATTTCTTTTTGTAATCCGTGATTGACTGTAGACCCTGCCACATACCTCTTGTGTCTGAGCCGTTGAATTGAGATTCTACTTTGTCTCTATACTGACGCTTAGCTTGTTTGATTGCCTTGCGGAGGGAATAGTTACACTGTTTGTATTCGGTCATGTTTCCAGTCACCTTGCCCTGATTAAAAGCAGTGGTTCGCGCTTTCAGTTTCACGCTGCCATCAATCCACGGTTTCTGGTTTGGGAATGTTTTAATCATTGCTATGGGAACGACATCTTCAATGCACGTTCTAATGAACTCGCACACCGAATCAGCGTATTCGTCAATGTTGTCGTCTGACGCAATACGGAACATATCCCAGTCCACGTGATGGAAGCAGTCTTGGAGTGTGGAATCAGATTGGTCGGACCAGCGTTGAACAGATCTCAGCGCGGGAGCTTCTTGTTTTAGTTTCTGTCTGTAGGCAGGGATCAGCAAAATGGAGTCGTGCTCAGCTTTTCCGAAAGGAGGGCGGGGCAGGGCCTTATATGCGTCGCGGAAGTTGGAATAGCAATGATCCAAGGTTTTTCCAGCCCAGGTTGCGCAATCGATATGCTGATAAACTTTAGGGAGTCTTGTTTTCAGATTAGCCTTGTTAAAATCCCCAGCTACAATGAATGCAGCCTCCGGATATATGGATTCCAGTTTGCAAAGAGTCAAATAAAGTTTGTTCAGAGCCATCGATGTGTCTGCTTGGGGGGGAATATATACGGCTGTGATTATAATCGAAGAGAATTCCCTTGGTAGATAATGCGGTCTACATTTGATTTTGAGGAATTCTAAATCAGGTTAACAGAAGGACTTGAGTTCCTGTATGTTGTTATGATCACACCATGTCCCGTTAACCATAAAGCATATGCCCCCGCCCCTCTTCTTACCAGAAAGATGTTTGTTTCTGTCGGCGCGATACGTGGAGAAACCAGCTGGCTGCACCGTCTCCGAAAGCGTCTCTCCAGTGAGCCATGTTTCCGTGAAGCAAAGAACGTTACAGTCTCTGATGTCCCTCTGGAATGCTACCCTTGCTCGGATTTCATCAACCTTGTTGTCAAGAGACTGGACATTGGCGAGGAGAATGCTAGGGAGTGGTGCACAATGTGCCCGTCTCCGGAGTCTACCAGAGGACCGGTTCGTTTTCCCCTTTTTCAAAGTTGTTTTTTGGGGTCGCCGGCTGGGATCCATTCCGTTGTCCTGGGTGAAAGGCAGAACGCAGGATCCGCTTCGCGAAAGTCATATTCTTGGTCGTACTGATGGTGAGTTGACGCTGCTCTTATGTTCAGTAGTTCTTCTCGACTGTATGTAACGAAACCTAAGATGACCTGGGGTACCAATGTAAGAAATAACACGTAAAAAAAACAAAAAACTGCATAGTTTCCTAGGAACGCGAAGCGAGGCGGCCATCTCTGTCGGCGCCGGAAGTAGTATACATGTTCCATAGCCTCACATTGCTCCATTTAAAGGGATATCAACCAGGTGTCAACAGTCTTCAGACATAGGTTCAGGCTTTTATTTTGAAAAATGAGCCAGAACGATGACATTGTGTCAAGTGGTCACATGAGTTTTGCTCGCGCAACAGAATATGGACAGCTATTGTTTTTCCCTCTCCTACTGTGAAAGACATTTGCGGTTGATATATTATTGATTATATATTTTAAAAACAACCTGAGGAATGTGTGCAGGTAGGCTACAGGAGCGCCTTGGTTAAGTGATTGTTTGACAATCAGATGAAAACATAATGACTGGTTGTGTTTATGCCACAATTAGAAGGCATAGGCGTGTCCATAAGGCTGGGGAAGCTGGGGAAGCTTTCACTAAAGTACATTTGAAGTAGCTTCTTTAAAACAAAAACTGTAGATTGTTTGAAATCGCATAGCCCACAGGCTAATTGATTATAAAAAAAACGTTTGACATGTTTCTGTGGACATTATGGAAACTATTTGGAATTTTCATCTGCGTTTTTGTGACCGCTCTTTCCTGTGGATTTCTGAACATAACGCGACAAACAAACGGAGGTATTTTGAATCTAAACATAATCTTTATGGAACATTTGTTGTGTAACTGGGAGTCTCGTGAGTGAAAACATCCGAAGATCATCAAAGGTAAACGATTAATCTGATTTTCGTGACCAAGCTACCTGAATCTAAGTGTACTTAATGTTTTATCATGCGATCGATAAGAAGCTTGGATTGCTTTCGCTGTAAAGCAAAATTTCAAAATATGAGATGACAGGTGGATTAACAAAAGGCTAAATTGTGTTTTGCAATATTGCACTTGTGATTTCATGAATATGAATATTTTTTGTAATATTATTTGACTGAGGCGCTATGCTATTCAGCGGTTGCTGATGACAATTATCCCGTTTAAGGGATGGGCAGTCAAGAAGTTAAGAATGTGAACATTGACATAAACCCTCTACATACTTGAGTTTCTCCAGTCTGCAGTGTGGATCCTCCAGTCCAGCAGAGAGCAGTCTGACTCCTTTGTCTCCTGGGTGATTGTAGCTCAGGTCCAGCTCTTTCAGGTGTGAGGGGTTTGACCTCAGAACTGAGACCAGAGAAGCACAGCCTTCCTCTGTGACCAGACAGCCTGACAGCCTGCAAAGAGTCAAATCATATTAAAACCACACTGCTATTCTTTGGTGGTGACATATTCAACATATTCAGATATATCGGTGTTCTGAAACCTGTCATATCTATTCATAAATGAATGTATCATTATTATAAATTATCATAATATTACTTGTAGAGAGAAACATGTATAGTACAAATATTATAGTAGACTGACCAGACCAGTTTAAAAAGCAGTATCAGTCAAAAGACACACAGTGAGGTATCAGATTTAGATTGTATTGAGTATACAGTCCACACCATATCTTTTTTGACAGTGAGGTATCAGATTTAGATTGTATTGAGTATACAGTCCACACCATATCTATTTAGACAGTGAGGTATCAGATTTAGATTGTATTGAGTATACAGTCCACACCATATCTATTTGGACAGTGAGGTATCAGATTTAGATTGTATTGAGTATACAGTCCACACCATATCTATTTTGACAGTGAAACAAACATTTTACATGTGTCTCTATACTCCAAAATGTTGGACTTGGGATCAAATGTTTCACATGAGGTGACAGTATATAATGTCAACATTTATTTGAGGGTATTTTCATTTCAACATTTAGAAAAATAAAAGCACTTAATTTAATGTATCTAGCCCTTTGTGTATCTAGTCCCCCTATTTGAAGTCATAAGATTTCTGACCACTCATAGACTATTAAAGTAGTCACAAGTTGGTCCCATATTCTTTGAACACAATAACAACATCAAGCCTGTGACTGCCATGATTGAGAAAGATCATGAATAATAATGAGTGAGAGAGTTACAGAGGCTACAACAAAACATGCTAACCTCTCACCATTACCAATAACAGACTACAACAAAACATGCTAACCTCTCACCATTACTAATAACAGAGACTACAACAAAACATGATAACCTCTCACCATTACCAATATCAACTCCCCTCCAAAGTCTCCGACCACTACCTTGTATCCTTTTCCCTCTCGCTCTCATCCAACACTTCCCACACTGCCCCTACTCGGATGGTATCGCGCCGTCCCAACCTTCGCTCTCTCTCCCCCGCTACTCTCTCCTCTTCCATCCTATCATCTCTTCCCTCTGCTCAAACCTTCTCCAACCTATCTCCTGATTCTGCCTCCTCAACCCTCCTCTCCTCCCTTTCTGCATCCTTTGACTCTCTATGTCCCCTATCCTCCAGGCCGGCTCGGTCCTCCCCTCCCGCTCCGTGGCTCGACGACTCATTGCGAGCTCACAGAACAGGGCTCCGGGCAGCCGAGCGGAAATGGAGGAAAACTCGCCTCCCTGCGGACCTGGCATCCTTTCACTCCCTCCTCTCTACATTTTCCTCCTCTGTCTCTGCTGCTAAAGCCACTTTCTACCACTCTAAATTCCAAGCATCTGCCTCTAACCCTAGGAAGCTCTTTGCCACCTTCATCTCCCTCCTGAATCCTCCTCCCCCCCTCTCCTCCCTCTCTGCAGATGACTTCGTCAACCATTTTGAAAAGAAGGTCGACGACATCCGATCCTCGTTTGCTAAGTCAAACGACACCGCTGGTTCTGCTCACACTGCCCTACCCTGTGCTCTGACCTCTTTCTCCCCTCTCTCTCCAGATGAAATCTCGTGTCTTGTGATGGCCGGCCGCCCAACAACCTGCACGCTTGACCCTATCCCCTCCTCTCTTCTCCAGACCATTTCCGGAAAATAACCTCACACTCAACGTCAACAAAACTAAGGAGATGATTGTGGACTTCAGGAAACAGCAGAGGGAACACCCCCCTATCCACATCGATGGAACAGTAGTGGAGAGGGTAGCTAGTTTTAAGTTCCTCGGCATACACATCACAGACAAACTGAATTGGTCCACTCACACTGACAGCGTCGTGAAGAAGGCGCAGCAGCGCCTATTCAACCTCAGGAGGCTGAAGAAATTCGGCTTGTCACCAAAAGCACTCACAAACTTCTACAGATGCACAATCGAGAGCATCCTGGCGGGCTGTATCACCGACTGGTACGGCAACTGCTCCGCCCTCAACCGTAAGGCTCTCCAGAGGGTAGTGAGGACTGCACAACGCATCACCGGGGGCAAACTACCTGCCCTCCAGGACACCTACACCACCCGTTGTTACAGGAAGGCCATAAAGATCATCAAGGACATCAACCACCCGAACCACTGCCTGTTCACCCCGCTATCATCCAGAAGGCGAGGTCAGTACAGGTGCATCAAAGCTGGGACCGAGAGACTGAAAAACAGCTTCTATCTCAAGGCCATCAGACTGTTAAACAGCCACCACTAACATTGAGTGGCTGCTGCCAACACACTGTCATTGACACTGACCCAACTCCAGCCATTTTAATAATGGGAATTGATGGGAAATGATGTAAATATATCACTAGCCACTTTAAACAATGCTACCTTATATAATGTTACTTACCCTACATTATTCATCTCATATGCATATGTATATACTGTACTCTACATCATCGACTGCATCCTTATGTAACACATGTATCACTAGCCACTTTAACTATGCCACTTTGTTTACTTTGTCTACACACTCATCTCATATGTATATACTGTACTCGATACCATCTACTGTATGCTGCTCTGTACCATCACTCATTCATATATCTTTATGTACATGTTCCTTATCCCCTTACACTGTGTATAAGACAGTAGTTTTGGAATTGTTAGTTAGATTACTTGTTGGTTATCACTGCATTGTCGGAACTAGAAGCACAAGAATTTCGCTACACTCGCATTAACATCTGCTAACCATGTGTATGTGACAAATAAAATTTGATTTGATTTGATTTGATTTTGATTTTTGAGACCTTCTCCCTTACCTCACCTCGCTCATCAACTCATCCCTGACCGCTGGCTACATCCCTTCCGTCTTCAAGAGAGCGAGAGTTGCACCCCTTCTGAAAAAACCTACACTCGATCCCTCCGATGTCAACAATTACAGACCAGTATCCCTTCTTTCTTTTCTCTCCAAAACTCTTGAAAGTTCCGTCCTTGGCCAGCTCTCCCGCTATCTCTCTCAGAATGACCTTCTTGATCCAAATCAGTCAGGTTTCAAGACTAGTCATTCAACTGAGACTGCTCTTCTCTGTATCACGGAGGCGCTCCGCACTGCTAAAGCTAACTCTCTCTCCTCTGCTCTCATCCTTCTAGACCTATCGGCTGCCTTCGATACTGTGAACCATCACATCCTCCTCTCCACCCTCTCCGAGTTGGGCATCTCCGGCGCGGCCCATGCTTGGATTGCGTCCTACCTGACAGGTCGCTCCTACCAGGTGGCGTGTCGAGAATCTGTCTCCTCACCACGCGCTCTCACCACTGGTGTCCCCCAGGGCTCTGTTCTAGGCCCTCTCCTATTTCTCGCTATACACCAAGTCACTTGGCTCTGTCATAACCTCACATGGTCTCTCCTATCATTGCTATGCAGATGACACACAATGAATCTTCTCCTTTCCCCCTTCTGATGACCAGGTGGCGAATCACATCTCTGCATGTCTGGCAGACATATCAGTGTGGATGACGGATCACCACCTCAAGCTGAACCTCGGCAAGACGGAGCTGCTCTTCCTCCCGGGGAAGGACTGCCCGTTCCATGATCTCGCCATCACGGTTGACAACTCCATTGTGTCCTCCTCCCAGAGCGCTAAGAACCTTGGCGTGATCCTGGACAACACCCTGTCGTTCTCAACTAACATCAAGGCAGTGGCCCGTTCCTGTAGGTTCATGCTCTACAACATCCGCAGAGTACGACCCTGCCTCACACAGGAAGCGGCGCAGGTCCTAATCCAGGCACTTGTCATCTCCCGTCTGGATTACTGCAACTCGCTGTTGGCTGGGCTTCCTGCCTGTGCCATTAAACCCCTACAACTCATCCAGAACGCCGCAGCCCGTCTGGTGTTCAACCTTCCCAAGTTCTCTCACGTCACCCCGCTCCTCCGCTCTCTCCACTGGCTTCCAGTTGAAGCTCGCATCCGCTACAAGACCATGGTGCTTGCCTACGGAGCTGTGAGGGGAACGGCACCTCAGTACCTCCAGGCTCTGATCAGGCCCTACACCCAAACAAGGGCACTGCGTTCATCCACCTCTGGCCTGCTCGCCTCCCTACCACTGAGGAAGTACAGTTCCCGCTCAGCCCAGTCAAAACTGTTCACTGCTCTGGCCCCCCAATGGTGGAACAAACTCCCTCACGACGCCAGGACAGCGGAGTCAATCACCACCTTCCGGAGACACCTGAAACCCCACCTCTTTAAGGAATACCTAGGATAGGATAAAGTAATCCTTCTCACCCCCCTTAAAAGATTTAGATGCACTATTGTAAAGTGGCTGTTCCACTGGATGTCATAAGGTGAATGCACCAATTTGTAAGTCGCTCTGGATAAGAGCGTCTGCTAAATGACTTAAATGTAAATGTAAATAACAGAGGCTACAACAAAACATGCTAACCTCTCACCATTACCAATAACAGAGGCTACAACAAAACATGCTAACCTCTCACCATTACCAATAACAGAGGCTACAACAAAACATACTAACCTCTCACCATTACCAATAACAGAGGCTACAACAAAACATACTAACCTCTCACCACTACCAATAACAGAGGCTACAACAAAACATGCTAACCTCTCACCATTACCAATAACAGAGGCTACAACAAAACATACTAACCTCTCACCATTACCAATAACAGAGGCTACAACAAAACATACTAACCTCTCACCATTACCAATAACAGAGGCTACAACAAAACACAGAGGCTACAACAAAACATACTAACCTAACCTCTCACCATTACCAATAACAGAGGCTACAACAAAACATACTAACCTCTCACCATTACCAATAACAGAGGCTACAACAAAACATACTAACCTCTCACCATTACCAATAACAGGGGCTACAACAAAACATGCTAACCTCTCACCATTACCAATAACAGAGGCTACAACAAAACATGCTAACCTTTCTCCATTACTAATAACAGACACTACAACAAAACATGCTAACCTCTCACCATTACCAATAACAGAGACTACAACAAAACATGCTAACCTCTCACCATTACCTCACCATTACCAATAACAGAGGCTACAACAAAACATGCTAACCTCTCACCATTACCAGTAACAGAGGCTACAACAAAACATGCTAACCTCTCTCCATTACCAATAACAGAGGCTACAACAAAACATGCTAACCTCTCATATGGTGTGGACTATGTGTGCCTGGTAAACACATGTGGATCTGTTGATTAGTTATCACTTGTTGTTGCAAAGAGATCATCATGACTTCACAAACACACTGTTAAATTAACACAAGTCGTGTAGAGGGACAATTGCAGATGCAATTGGCTTATTCTCTCAAAGAACATATATATTCATCTTCCGTCTCCAAGATTTGTATGGTCATAATGTTATACTAATGTGAAAATAAATACATTGATTCAAAAAGTTTTTCAATAATAAATATTTTTCTCTAAACAGGGGATACAACAAAACATGCTAACCTCTCACCATTAACCTTAAATAAAAGGTGACATTCTGTACTGTCTCCTAATATGAAACATTATATCTCAAATCCAAAATGCTGGAGAATAGCACCAAATGTAAAACTACAATTCACTGTCCAAACACATATGGTGTGGACTATGTGTGCCTGGTAAACACATGTGGATCTGGTGAACAGTTATCACTTGTTGACCAACTACAGGAATACTGACCTCAGAGTCTCCAGTTTACAGCGGGGATTCCCCAGTCCAGCAGAGAGCAGCTTCACTCCTGAATCCTTCAGGTCATTGTTCCTCAGATCCAGCTCTCTCAGGTGTGAGGGGTTTGACCTCAGAGCTGAGACCAGAGAAGCACAGCCTTCCTCTGTGACTAGACAGCCTGACAGCCTGCAAAGAGTCAATTCATATTAAAATCACACTGATATTCTTGGTGGCGAAAATAGTGGCAGTATATTTGTTTTTAACGTTCAGATTCATCAGCTTTTCATAAATGAAGGAATGTTTCATGATTATAAATGATCATAATATTTATTGTAGAGAGAAAAATGTATACTACAAATATTTGAGCACTGATCAGACCAGTTTAAAAAGCAGTATCAGTCAAACGACAGACAGTGAGGTATCAGACTTAGATTGTATTGAGAATAAAGCCAACACCATATCTATTTTGACAGTGAAGCTGACATTTTAAATGTGACTCTATACTCCAGCATTTTGGATTTGAGATCAAATGTTTCATATGAGGTGACATTGACTCATTTGCAGTTTGTTTTGGTAGTGTTTTGCCCAATAGAAACTGAATGGTGTATGATGAGTAATATTCTGTCTAAGAGAGTAGATAAAATGTTTCTAAACACTACTAATTAATCCTGATGATGCCATGACTAATACAAATCATTAACAAATCATTAATAATAATGAGTGAGAAAGTTACAGAGGCTACAACACAACACTCTAACCTCTCACCATTACCAATAACAGATACTTCAACAAAACATGCTAACCTCTCACCATTACCAATAACAGACTACAACAAAACATGCTAACGTCTTACCATTACCAATAACAGAGGCTACAACAAAACATACTAACCTCTCACCATTACCAATAACAGAGACTACAACAAAACATACTAACCTCTCACCATTACCAATAACAGAGACTACAACAAAACATAATAACCTCTCACCATTACCAATAACAGAGGCTACAACAAAACATGTTAACCTCTCACCATTACCAATAACAGAGACTACAACAAAACATGCTAACCTCTCACCATTACCAATAACAGAGACTACAACAAAACATGTTAACCTCTCACCATTACCAATAACAGAGACTACAACAAAACATACTCAAGAACCTCCAGACGCTAACCAGCTAACTAGCTACAAGCTATTTAGTCATTGTTAGTTTTTTTAACCTGGATAACACTCGCCAGTCCAGCTTCCCTGCCCATCCACCGCTGCCCCCTGGACACTGATCTCTTGGCTACATAGCTGATGCACGCTGGACTGTCCATTAATCACGGTACTCCATTCTGCTTGTTTGTTTTATCTGTCGGCCCCGTTGCCTAGTCAACGCCATTTTACCTGCTGTTTGTTGTGCTAGCTGATTAGCCTCACCTACTGTTTTAACTAGCTTTCCCAAATCAACACCTGTGATTACTGTATGCCTCGCTGTATGTCTCTCTCAAATGTCAATATGCCTTGTATACTGTTGTTCAGGTTAGTTATCATTGTTTTAGTTCACAATGGAGCCCCTAGTTCCACTCTTCATACCCCTGTTACCTCCTTTGTCCCACCCCCCCCCACTCACCCATTACAACCAGCATGTCCAGAGATACAACCTCTCTCATCATCACCCAGTGCCTGGGCTTACCTCCGCTGTACCCGCACCCCACCATACCCCTGTCTGCGCATTATGCCCTGAATATATTCTACCATGCCCAGAAACCTGCTCCTCTTATTCTCTGTCCCCAACGTTCTAGGCGACCAGTTTTGATAGCCTTTAGCCGCACCCTCATACTACTCCTTCTCTGTTCCCCGGGTGATGTGGAGGTAAACCCAGGCCCTGCATGTCCCCAGGCACCCTCATTTGTTGACTTCTGTGATCGAAAAAGCCTTGGTTTCATGCATGTCAACATCAGAAGCCTCCTCCCTAAGTTTGTTTTACTCACTGCTTTAGCACACTCTGCTAACCCTGATTTCCTTGCCGTGTCTGAATCCTGGCTCAGGAAGGCCACCAAAAATTCAGAGATTTCCATACCCAACTATAACATCTTCCGTCAAGATAGAACTGCCAAAGGGGGAGGAGTTGCAGTCTACTGCAGAGATAGCCTGCAAAGTAATGTCATACTTTCCAGGTCCATACCCAAACAGTTCGAACTACTAATTTTGAAAATTACTCTCTCCAGAAATAAGTCTCTCACTGTTGCCGCCTGCTACCGACCCCCCTCAGCTCCCAGTTGTGCCCTAGACACCATTTGTGAATTGATCGCCCCCCATCTAGCTTCAGAGTTTGTTCTGTTAGGTGACCGAAACTGGGATATGCTTAACACCCTGGCAGTCCTACAATCTAAGCTAGATGCCCTCAATCTCACACAAAACATCAAGGAACCCACCAGGTACAACCCTAACTCTGTAAACAAGGGCACCCTCATAGACGTCATCCTGACAAACTGGCCCTCCAAATACACCTCCGCTGTCTTCAACCAGGATCTCAGCGATCACTGCCTCATTGCCTGTATCCGCCATGGAGCCGCAGTCAAACGACCACCCCTCATCACTGTCAAACGCTCCCTAAAACACTTCTGTGAGCAGGCCTTTCTAATTGACCTGGCCCGGGTATCCTGGAAGGACATTGACCTCATGAGGATGCCTGGTCAATCTTTAAAAGTAACTTCCTCACCATTTTGCTAAATGGCATATATTATTATTATTATTATTATTATTATAGATAAGCATGCTCCGTTCAAAAAATGCAGAACCAAGAACAGATACATCCCTTGGTTCACTCCAGACCTGACTGCCCTCGACCAGCACAAAAACATCCTGTTGCATTAGCGTAGCCTCTTCTGTAGCCTGTCAACTATGTGTCTGTTTATCCCTGTTCTCTCCTCTCTGCACAGACTATACAAACGCTCCACACCGCGTGGCCGCGGCCACCCTAATCTGGTGGTCCCAGCGCGCACGACCCACGTGGAGTTCCAGGTCTCCGGTAACCTCTGGAACTGCCGATCTGCGGTCAACAAGGCAGAGTTCATCTCAGCCTATGCCTCCCTCCAGTCCCTCGACTTCTTGGCACTGACGGAAACATGGATCACCACAGACAACACTGCTACTCCTACTGCTCTCTCTTCGTCCGCCCACGTGTTCTCGCACACCCCGAGAGCTTCTGGTCAGCGGGGTGGTGGCACCGGGATCCTCATCTCTCCCAAGTGGTCATTCTCTCTTTCTCCCCTTACCCATCTGTCTATCGCCTCCTTTGAATTCCATGCTGTCACAGTTACCAGCCCTTTCAAGCTTAACATCCTTATCATTTATCGCCCTCCAGGTTCCCTCGGAGAGTTCATCAATGAGCTTGATGCCTTGATAAGCTCCTTTCCTGAGGACGGCTCACCTCTCACAGTTCTGGGCGATTTTAACCTCCCCACGTCTACCTTTGACTCATTCCTCTCTGCCTCCTTCTTTCCACTCCTCTCCTCTTTTGACCTCACCCTCTCACCTTCCCCCCCTACTCACAAGGCAGGCAATACGCTCGACCTCATCTTTACTAGATGCTGTTCTTCCACTAACCTCATTGCAACTCCACTCCAAGTCTCCGACCACTACCTTGTATCCTTTTCCCTCTCGCTCTCATCCAACACCTCCCACACTGCCCCTACTCGGATGGTATCGCGCCGTCCCAACCTTCGCTCTCTCTCCCCCGCTACTCTCTCCTCTTCCATCCTATCATCTCTTCCCTCCGCTCAAACCTTCTCCAACCTATCTCCTGATTCTGCCTCCTCAACCCTCCTCTCCTCCCTCTCTGCATCCTTTGACTCTCTATGTCCCCTATCCTCCAGGCCGGCTCGGTCCTCCCCTCCCGCTCCGTGGCTCTACGACTCATTGCGAGCTCACAGAACAGGGCTCCGGGCAGCCGAGCGGAAATGGAGGAAAACTCGCCTCCCTGCGGACCTGGCATCCTTTCACTCCCTCCTCTCTACATTTTCCTCCTCTGTCTCCGCTGCTAAAGCCACTTTCTACCACGCTAAATTCCAAGCATCTGCCTCTAACCCTAGGAAGCTCTTTGCCACCTTCTCCTCCCTCCTGAATCCCCCCCCCCCTCCTCCCTCTCTGCAGATGACTTCGTCAACCATTTTGAAAAGAAGGTCGACATCCGATCCTCGTTTGCTAAGTCAAACGACACCGCTGGTTCTGCTCACACTGCCCTACCCTGTGCTCTGACCTCTTTCTCCCCTCTCTCTCCAGATGAAATCTCGCGTCTTGTGACGGCCGGCCGCCCAACAACCTGCCCGCTTGACCCTATCCCCTCCTCTCTTCTCCAGACCATTTCCGGAGACCTTCTCCCTTACCTCACCTCGCTCATCAACTCATCCCTGACCGCTGGCTACGTCCCTTCCGTCTTCAAGAGAGCGAGAGTTGCACCCCTTCTGAAAAAACCTACACTCGATCCCTCCGATGTCAACAATTACAGACCAGTATCCCTTCTTTCTTTTCTCTCCAAAACTCTTGAACGTGCCGTCCTTGGCCAGCTCTCCCGCTATCTCTCTCTGAATGACCTTCTTGATCCAAATCAGTCAGGTTTCAAGACTAGTCATTCAACTGGGACTGCTCTCCTCTGTATCACGGAGGCGCTCCGCACTGCTAAAGCTAACTCTCTCTCCTCTGCTCTCATCCTTCTAGATCTATCGGCTGCCTTCGATACTGTGAACCATCAGATCCTCCTCTCCACCCTCTCCGAGTTGGGCATCTCCGGCGCGGCCCACGCTTGGATTGCGTCCTACCTGACAGGTCGCTCCTACCAGGTGGCGTGGCGAGAATCTGTCTCCTCACCACGCGCTCTCACCACTGGTGTCCCCCAGGGCTCTGTTCTAGGCCCTCTCCTATTCTCGCTATACACCAAGTCACTTGGCTCTGTCATAACCTCACATGGTCTCTCCTATCATTGCTATGCAGACGACACACAACTAATCTTCTCCTTTCCCCCTTCTGATGACCAGGTGGCGAATCGCATCTCTGCATGTCTGGCAGACATATCAGTGTGGATGACGGATCACCACCTCAAGCTGAACCTCGGCAAGACGGAGCTGCTCTTCCTCCCGGGGACGGACTGCCCGTTCCATGATCTCGCCATCACGGTTGACAACTCCATTGTGTCCTCCTCCCAGAGCGCTAAGAACCTTGGCGTGATCCTGGACAACACCCTGTCGTTCTCAACCAACATCAAGGCGGTGGCCCGTTCCTGTAGGTTCATGCTCTACAACATCCGCAGAGTACGACCCTGCCTCACACAGGAAGTGGCGCAGGTCCTAATCCAGGAACTTGTCATCTCCCGTCTGGATTACTGCAACTCGCTGTTGGCTGGGCTCCCTGCCTGTGCCATTAAACCCCTTCAACTCATCCAGAACGCAGCAGCCCGTCTGGTGTTCAACCTTCCCAAGTTCTCTCACGTCACCCCGCTCCTCCGTTCTCTCCACTGGCTTCCAGTTGAAGCTCGCATCCGCTACAAGACCATGGTGCTTGCCTACGGAGCTGTGAGGGGAACGGCACCTCAGTACCTCCAGGCTCTGATCAGGCCCTACACCCAAACAAGGGCACTGCGTTCATCCACCTCTGGCCTGCTCGCCTCCCTACCACTGAGGAAGTACAGTTCCCGCTCAGCCCAGTCAAAACTGTTCGCTGCTCTGGCCCCCCAATGGTGGAACAAACTCCCTCACGACGCCAGGACAGCGGAGTCAATCACCACCTTCCGGAGACACCTGAAACCCCACCTCTTTAAGGAATACCTAGGATAGGATAAGTATTCCCTCTCACCCCCCCTTTAAGATTTAGATGCACTATTGTAAAGTGACTGTTCCACTGGATGTCATAAGGTGAATGCACCAATTTGTAAGTCGCTCTGGATAAGAGCGTCTGCTAAATTACTTAAATGTAAATGTAAATGTAATGAATAGTCCCCGTGATATGCAACTGTTCAGGGAAGTCAGGAACCAATAAAGGCAGTCAGTCAGGAAAGCTAAGGCCAGCTTCTTCAGGCAGAAGTTTGCATCCTGTAGCTCCAACTCCAAAAAGTTCTGGGACACTGTGAAGTCCATGGAGAACAAGAGCACCTCCTCCCAGCTGCCCACTGCACTGAGGCTAGGTAACACGGTCTCCACCGATAAATCCATGATTATCGAAAACTTCAATAAGCATTTCTCAACGGCTGGCCATGCCTTTCGCCTGGCTACTCCAACCTCGGCCAACAGCTCCGCCCCCCCCCCGCAGCTCCTTGCCCAAGCCTCTCCAGGTTCTCCTTTACCCAAAAACAGATAGCAGATGTTCTGAAAGAGCTGCAAAACCTGGACCCGTACAAATCAGCTGAGCTTGACAATCTGGACCCTCTATTTCTGAAACTATCCGCCGCCATTGTCGCAACCCCTATTACCAGCCTGTTCAACCTCTCTTTCATATCGTCTGAGATCCCCAAGGATTGGGAAAGCTGCCGCAGTCATCCCCCTCTTCAAAGGGGGAGACACCCTGGACCCAAACTGTTACAGACCTATATCCATCCTGCCCTGCCTATCTAAGGTCTTCGAAAGCCAAGTCAACAAACAGGTCACTGACCATCTCGAATCCCACCGTACCTTCTCCGCTGTGCAATCTGGTTTCCGAGCCAGTCACGGGTGCACCTCAGCCACACTCAAGGTACTAAACGATATCATAACCGCCATCGATAAAAGACAGTACTGTGCAGCCGTCTTCATCGACATTGCCAAGGCTTTCGACTCTGTCAATCACCATATTCTTATCGGCAGACTCAGTAGCCTCGGTTTTTCGGATGACTGCCTTGCCTGGTTCACCAATTACTTTGCAGACAGAGTTAAGTGTGTCAAATCGGAGGGCATGCTGTCCGGTCCTCTGGCAGTCTCTATGGGGGTGCCAACAGGGTTCAATTCTCGGGCCGACTCTTTTCTCTGTATATATCAATGATGTTGCTCTTGCTGTGGGCGATTCCCTGATCCACCTCTACGCAGACGACACCATTCTATATACTTTCGGCCCGTCATTGGACACTGTGCTATCTAACCTCCAAACGAGCTTCAATGCCATACAACACTCCTTCCGTGGCCTCCAACTGCTCTTAAACGCTAGTAAAACCAAATGCATGCTTTTCAACCGATCGCTGCCTGCACCCGCATGCCCGACTAGCATCACCACCCTGGATGGTTCCGACCTTGAATATGTGGACATCTATAAGTACCTAGGTGTCTGGCTAGACTGCAAACTCTCCTTCCAGACTCATATCAAACATCTCCAATCGAAAATCAAATCAAGAGTCGGCTTTCTATTCCGCAACAAAGCCTCCTTCACTCACGCCGCCAAGCTTACCCTAGTAAAACTGACTATCCTACCGATCCTCGACTTCGGAGATGTCATCTACAAAATGGCTTCCAATACTCTACTCAGCAAACTGGATGCAGTTTATCACAGTGCCATCCGTTTTGTC
Organism: Oncorhynchus gorbuscha; assembly: GCF_021184085.1. Taxonomy (NCBI): domain Eukaryota; kingdom Metazoa; phylum Chordata; class Actinopteri; order Salmoniformes; family Salmonidae; genus Oncorhynchus; species Oncorhynchus gorbuscha. The sequence continues at coordinate 347,772 of NW_025745417.1, forward strand.
ACTAAAGCACCTTATACCACCCACCACTGCGACTTGTATGCTCTAGTCGGCTGGCCCTCGCTACATATTCGTCGCCAGACCCACTGGCTCCAGGTCATCTACAAGTCCATGCTAGGTAAAGCTCCGCCTTATCTCAGTTCACTGGTCACGATGGCAACACCCATCCGTAGCACGCGCTCCAGCAGGTGTATCTCACTGATCATCCCTAAAGCCAACACCTCATTTGGCCGCCTTTCGTTCCAGTACTCTGCTGCCTGTGACTGGAATGAACTGCAAAAATCGCTGAAGTTGGAGACTTTTATCTCCCTCACCAACTTCAAACATCAGCTATCTGAGCAGCTAACCGATCGCTGCAGCTGTACATAGTCTATTGGTAAATAGCCCACCCATTTTCACCTACCTCATTCCCATACTGTTTTTATACTGTTTTTATTTATTTACTTTTCTGCTCTTTTGCACACCAATATCTCTACCTGTACATGACCATCTGATCATTTATCACTCCAGTGTTAATCTGCAAAATTGTAATTATTCGCCTACCTCCTCATGCCTTTTGCACACATTGTATATAGACTCTCCCTTTTTTCTACTGTGTTATTGACCTGTTAATTGTTTACTCCATGTGTAACTCTGTGTTGTCTGTTCACACTGCTATGCTTTATCTTGGCCAGGTCGCAGTTGCAAATGAGAACTTGTTCTCAACTAGCCTACCTTAACCTCTTGCTCGTACCTGGCACGCAGGCGTCCCATCTAGAGCTCTGGAAATGCAAATGCACTACGCTAAATGCTAATAGTATTAGTTAAAACTCAAACATTCATTAAAATACACATGCAGGGTATTGAATTAAAGCTACACTCGTTGTGAATCCAGGCAACAAGTCAGATTTTTAAAATGCTTTTCGGCGAAAGCATGAGAAGCTATTATCTGATAGCATGTAACACCACAAAAGACCCGCAGGGGACGTAAAACAAAATAATTCGCATATTCGGCGCTACACAAACCGCACAATAAAATATAAAACATTCATTACCTTTGACCATCTTCTTTGTTGGCACTCCTAGATGTCCCATAATCACTATTGGGTCTTTTTTTCCGATTAAATCGGTCCATATATAGCCTAGATATCGTTCTATGTAGACTGTGTGATATACGAAAAAAATAGCGTTTCATAACGTAACGTCATTTTTTAAAATTCAAAAAGTCGACGATAAACTTTCACAAAACACTTCGAAATACTTTTGTAATGCAACTTTAGGTATTAGTAAACGTTAATAAGCGATCAAATTAATCACGAGACAAAATGTTTCTATAGGGCTCCATCTTGAAATACTGTCCGTGTATTTCTCAACCAAAATATCCGGTCAGAGACCGGACGAAATGGGCTGTCTCTTGTTCGTTTGACCAAGAAACAAATCCTAGGCAAATGACAAGACTGTTGACATCGTGTGGAAGCTGTAGGTACTGCAACCTCAGCCATATTTAATTTCTTTCGCCCATAACAATGGGTTGAAGCGGCTGATGGATATATTTTTCCACTTTCAGTGATCAGATTTTCCTGCACTTTTCAATGAAACTCACGTTCTGTTAAAGCCACAGCCGTGATTTAACCAGTTTTATAAACGTCTGAGTCTTTTCTATCCACACATTCTAATCATATGCATATACTATATTCCTGGCATGAGTAGCAGGGCGCTGAAATGTTGCGCGATTTTTAACAGAATGTTCGAAAAAGTAGAGGGTAGACTGAAGACTACCCTCTATACTGCCCCCGTTGGAGAAAGTGCGTACCCATAGTAAACTGAAAATATTTTTTCCCAAAATTGCTAATATATGCATATAAAAATTATTATTGAATAGAAAACACTCTAAAGTTTCTAAAACCGTTTAAATTATGTCTGTATGTAAAGCAGAACTCTCAGGGCAGCCTTTCTCCCAAATCCTCTCTTGTGAAGAGAAAAGTTGGGTCAACTTTGACATCATGGCCCCCACCCTTCCCAGGCAGCTACGGATCCAGGAACAGTCTCTATCTGTTCAGCGTGATATCAGCTTTCAAATGGCACGTTCATTGTGAGAATCCCACGAGCCCTGCATGTTTCGCGGGCAAAATTGCTCGTGTCCCTCTGAAAAACAGGCACTCTTTTGCGCGCGGCCGATTTGGAGTACGTCTTTTTCCATGATCCAGCATTTGAAGCCGGATTGTCTGTTAGCGTTGATCTTTGTTCTACATGCTAAAAACATCATAAAGCTTGATTTTTCACATTGTTTGACCAGTTTAGTGGACATATAATATGTAAATTGGAAGTTTTGATGCGCAAGAGTGCTGGACCAGAAGTCATTTTGGATGCATTTCAGCCGAAGCTGTTAACATGTGCTAATACAGAGATACACAACGTGAAACCAAACAATGTATTGGGTAAGTATTACTCCGTCTACGTCTCCTGATGGAAGAACATCAAAGGTAAGGGAATATTTATGTGGTTATTTGGTGTTTCTGTGGACTCCAAACGTAGAGGAGACATACTGCTAATATCTGAGCGCTGACTCATAGTATAGCGAAGTGAATGATGTCTGTAACGTTAAAAATAAATGTAATACAGCGGTTGCATTAAGAAGAAGTGTATCTTTGTAACTATATGTAGAACATGTATATTTAGTCATGTTTATTGCTTGTTATCTGACGTTATCTGTCGGAGCTATCATCATTTCTCCTGACATTTTAGTAGCATTTTTTGAAATGTCGTCATTGTAAACCGAGATTTATGGATATAAATGGCATATTATTGAAAAAAAAAATATGTACTGTGTAACATGTAATATTACTGTCATCTGATGAAGATTTTCAAAAGGTTAGTGAATTATTTATTTTTTAATTAATCCTACTTTAAAATTTTATTTTTTCTGGGACAAAATGGCCGCCCCTTGCCTTTTGTTTCGGTGGTTATCTAATATAAATATGTGCTATGTTTTCGCCGTAAAACATTTTAGAAATCTGACTTGCTGGGTAGATTAACAAGATGTTTATCTTTCATTTGAGCTATTGGACTTGTTAATGTGTGGAGGTTAAATATTTTTAGGAATATTTTTTCGCATTGTGCGTTATGGTAATGAGCTTGAGCCGTAGTCACGATCCCGGATCCGGGATGGGGAGTCATAAGAGGTTTTAAATAAAGGTGAAATAAAAATAAAAATAAAAATACTAACCTCTCACCATTACCAATAACAGAGGCTACAACAAAACATGCTAACCTCTCACCATTACCAATAACAGAGGCTACAGCAAAACATACTAACCTCTCATCATTACCAATAACAGAGACTACAACAAAACATGCTAACCTCTCACCATTACCAATACCAGATGCTACAACAAAACATGCTAACCTCTCACCATTACCAATAACAGAGACTACAACAAAACATGCTAACCTCTCACCATTACCAATAACAGAGGCTACAGCAAAACATACTAACCTCTCACCATTACCAAAAACAGAGGCTACAACAAAACATGCTAACCTCTCATATGGTGTGGACGATGTGTGTCTGGTAAACACATGTGGATCTGGTGATTAGTTATCACTTGTTGACCAAGTACAGGAATACTGACCTCAGAGTCTCCAGTTTACAGTGGGGATTCCCCAGTCCAGCAGAGAGCAGCTTCACTCCTGAATCCTTCAAATCATTGTTACTCAGATCCAGCTCTCTCAGGTGTGAGGGTTTTGACTTCAGAGTTGAGACCAGAGAAGCACAGCCTTCCTCTGTGATTAGACAGCCTGACAGCCTACAAAGAGATCATCATGACTTCACAAACACACTGTTAAATTAACACAAGTAGTGTAGAGGGACAATTGCAGATGCATTTGGTTTATTCTCTCAAACAACATATATATTCATCTTCCGTCTCCCAGATTTGTATGTTGATAACGTTATAATAATGTGAAAATAAATACATTGATTCAAAAGGTTTTTCAATAATACATATTTGTCTCTAAACTGAATATTTCTTCCTGATGATTAGTTCTTATATGTCATTTTATTTACTCACAGAACAGCTCTGGAGGCTTTGACCACTGGCAGCAGCCTCAGAAGACCTTCCTCTGATCTGGAGTATTTCTTCAGGTCAAACACATCCAGCTCCTTTTCTGAAGTCAGCAACACAAAGACCAGAGCTGACCACTGTGCAGGTGACAGGTTGGGTTTTGAGAGACTTCCTGATCTCAGGAAGCTTTGGATCTCCTCCACTAGAGAATGGTCATTCAGTTCATTCAGACAGTGGAACAGATTGATGCTCCTCTCTGGAGAGGGATTCTCCCTGATCTTCTTCTTGATGTACTTGACTGTTTCTTCATGGCTCTGTGAGCTGCTTCTTGTCTTTGTCAGTAGACCTCGTAAGTGCTTCTGATTGGACTCCAGTGAGAGGCCCAGAAGGAAGCGGAGGAAAAGGTCCAGGTTTCCTGTCTCACTTTGTAAGGCTTTATCCACAGCACTCTTGTAGACAGTAAATTTAGGCTTCTGTCTTTTCCTCACAGAAAGTTTCCTGGACGTTGATTGAGTTTTGGCCATTAGATTCTCATTGTTGTTGATGAATGAGAGGAACACATATACAGCAGCCAGAAACTCCTGAATGCTCAGATGAACAAAGCAGTACACCTTGTCCTGGTACAGCCCACGTTCCTCTTTAAAGAGCTGTGTGCACAATCCTGAGTACACTGAGGCTTCATTGACGTCAATGCCAGCTTCTTTCAGGTCTTTTTCATAGAAAATCTGATTGCCCTTCACAAGCTGTTGAAAAGCCAGTTTTCCCAGTGACAGAATGCTCTCTTTATTCCAGTGTGGACCTGTCTCTTCTTTCCCAAGATATTTTTCATTCTTCTGTTTGGTATGAAACACCACAAGGTGTGTGTACATCTCAGTCAGAGTCTTGGGCATCTCTTCTCTCTTATGTTTCAGCATGTTTTCAAGGACTGTTGCAGAAATCCAACAGAAGACTGGAATGTGGCACATGATGTGGAGGCACCTTGATGTCTTTATGTGTGAGATGATTCTGCTGGCCAGGTCCTCATCACTGAATCTCTTCCTGAAGTACTCCTCCTTCTGTGGGTCATTGAACCCTCGTACCTCTGTCACCTGGTCAACACACCATGAAGGGATCTTATTGGCTGCTGCAGGTCGGGTAGTTATCCAGAGGAGAGCAGAGGGAAGCAGATTTCCCTTGATGAGATTTGTCAGCAAAACATCCACTGAGGTTGACTCTGTGACGTCACAACAGATCTTGTTCTTCTGGAAGTCTAGGGGCAGTCGGCACTCATCCAGACCATCAAAGATGAACAGAACTTTGTACTTGTTGTAGTTGGAGATTCTTGAATCTTTGGTTTCCATTGAGAAGTGATTAAGAAGTTCAATTAAAGTGTGTTTGTCCTCTTTCATCAAATTCAGCTCCCGAAAAGGGAATGAAAATACAAATTGGACATCCTGATTTGCTTTTCCTTCAGCCCAGTCCAGAATGAACTTCTGCACAGAGACTGTTTTTCCAATGCCAGCGACTCCCTTTGTCAGCACAGTTCTGATACGTTTGTCTTGTCCAGTTAAGGGTTTGAAGATGTCGTTACATTTGATTGCAGTCTCTGGTCTTGCTTGTTTCCTGGTTGTTGTCTCAATCTGTTTCAGCTCATGTTCCTTATTGACCTCTCCTGTTCCACCCTCTGTGATGTAGAGCTCTGTGTAGATCTTATTGAGAAGTGTTGGGTTTCCTTGTTTAGCGATCCCCTCAAATACACATTGAAACTTCTTCTTTAGATTAGATTTGAGTTCACGTTGGCAAATCACAGCAAGCTCATCTGAATGAAGAAATAACACAGAGGATATTAATATTACGTCATTACAGACTGGTGTTATTATTATTGTTATTATTATATTATTATTGCTATTATTGATGGTATTATTAATGTTCTCTCTCTAAATGAATCACCACAACACATCCCTGCTGCTACTCGATGAGGTCACTAGGTGTTGTGTTAAGGCTGCTACAATATCATTGAGTTACACAGCTACTTTAGCTGTACTTTAGCTACAGCTTTTAAATGTTATAAAACATCATTCAACATGAGTCAGACAGATCTTACATTTCTCCAGTGTGTCAGCAAGCTCCTTCTGGTTCATTTTCCTCAGGATGTGCAGTGTGATCTTCAGAGCCCCCTCTCTGGCATTGCTCTCCTGCTTCTCATCTTCAGCATCCACCACTTCCTTATCCTGCTTCTGACTCTCAAAGCCTTCTGGGAGTTCTGTACAAAGATTCCTCTTGAACAGCTTCAGCTCGTTCTTCACAAATGTCATAATTTTCTCTTCAAGCAACTGAAATAAATAAAGTAAATAAGTTAAGCAAGAAACAAAATGCTTTCTCATCAACACATTAATGAATGATTGACAGATCAACTTTACTTGAGGTAAACAAAAACAAATGTACATAACAGGACCACATACACTGAATATGGAGGCCAGGTCTGTTTGATGACTCTGGGAAGACTGACCACTGAGAATCTCTGACTCTGATCTCTCCTGTTGGTTTCTGTGGACAAAATGAAAACAACAACAATAAATGGGAAAATGGGAGGAGAAATGACTAGAGACAGTGTTGTTTAACTCACTGACCAGGACCCATGAGTTCTTCTTACCTTTGTTCAGTAGAAAAGTCTTCCTCTCTAAACATTATAGGAGGTTCCATAGACCGGTCACTCTTCATGGACACACAGCTGGGTACAGGGGTGGCTGGTCTCTCCTGCTTGATTGGTCTTCAACACAACAGAGACAAACATTACATCTCTCATCTCCTCTGAGCGAGCTCAGATATGGACATTTGAGAAGAGTTTTATACCAAAACGCCATATATCACTTTACAGAAATGTTTGCAAATTAGCTTTGGTATATCGCACACTACAGTTGAGGTGCAATGAGAAAGTCATTCTGCTTTGAAAGATGATAAACTTGTAACGTCACTTTTGAGCAAATGTCCTTTGAATATTTTGGTACCTGCTGCAGAGCTCTTCTTTGTCTACAGGGCTTTACTATGGCAGATAAATATATATATATATATATATATATATATATATATATATATATATATATATACACACACAGTGGGGCAAAAATGAGTCAGCCACCAATTGTGCAAGTTCTCCCACTTAAAAAGATGAGAGAGGCCTGTAATTTTCATCATAGGTACATATGCCATACACTGCATCAAATTGGTCTGCATGGCTGTCGTCCCAGAAGGAAGCCTTACTCACACCTGAGACCTTGTAACACTAACGAGTCACATGACCACGGGAGGAAAAATGGCTAATTGGGCCCAATTTGGACATTTTGAGTGGACAGCACATCTACACTGTTATACAAGCTGTACACTCACTACTTTACACTGTAGCAAAGTGTCATTTCTTCAGTGTTGTCACATGAAAAGACATACTCAAATATTTACAAAAATGTGAGGGGTGTACTCACTTTTGTGATATACTGTATATATAATATATATATATTTAATTATCTAGATGTGTGGTGTTTTTAGTTGATGTCATTTGAATTGTCTGTTATGCTATAATGGTTATTTTAATTTTAAATTTTTATTTGTAAGTGGTAAAATGAACTAGAACATTTTGTCTTTTGCAATTCTGAGTAATTACTACTTTAGTAAATAATTACACATTATTCAGTACTGCTGCAGTTACTACATAATTCCAATAGATGGCCACATAAGACCACTAATGACATTTCAGAAGATTAGTTTAGTTTTCTCCCTGGATACACCACCACTCCCCTCACAGGAAAACTCCTGTGTGCTTCTTTCTGTCCCTTTCCACACTGCTAACACAAGAGGAAGGACTGACAAAGCATTTAACAGATTACTGTGAAGTAATATAATGATGATTCATGTTTATTATTACCTGGTTTTATGCTCATGTTTTGAAATTATACTTCATTAATATAACAATTATCAATAAACCTGAAAAGGAATTTAGTCACCTCTGGTCTAGAAAAATGTATTTTCCAGGTACATTCACTGTCAAATGTATCAACCAGCTATTAGTTCGAGCTGCTCTGCCTTCTCTCTCTAGTAGTCAACTCAGCCCCGCTAAAAGGCTGGTGTCGTTACTCTGCCTTCTCTCTCTAGTAGTCACTCACTCAGCTAGTAGTCCCAGCTAAAAGGCTGGTGTCGTTACTCTGCCTTCTCTCTCTAGTAGTCAACTCAGCCCCGCCTTCTCTCTCTAGTAGTCAAAGCCCCGCTAAAAGGCTGGTGTCGTTACTCTGCCTTCTCTCTCTAGTAGTCAACTCAGCCCCGCTAAAAGGCTGGTGTCGTTACTCTGCCTTCTCTCTCTAGTAGTCAACTCAGCCCCGCTAAAAGGCTGGTGTCGTTACTCTGCCTTCTCTCTCTAGTAGTCAACTCAGCCCCGCTAAAAGGCTGGTGTCGTTACTCTGCCTTCTCTCTCTAGTAGTCAACTCAGCCCCGCTAAAAGGCTGGTGTCGTTACTCTGCCTTCTCTTCTCTCTAGTAGTCAACTCAGCCCCGCTAAAAGGCTGGTGTCGTTACTCTGCCTTCTCTCTCTAGTAGTCAACTCAGCCCCGCTAAAAGGCTGGTGTCGTTACTCTGCCTTCTCTCTCTAGTAGTCAACTCAGCCCCGCTAAAAGGCTGGTGTCTAGTAGTTACTCTGCCTCTCTCTCTCTAGTAGTCAACTCAGCCCCGCTAAAAGGCTGGTGTCGTTACTCTGCCTTCTCTCTCTAGTAGTCAACTCAGCCCCGCTAAAAGGCTGGTGTCGTTACTCTGCCTTCTCTCTCTAGTAGTCAACTCAGCCCCGCTAAAAGGCTGGTGTCGTTACTCTGCCTTCTCTCTCTAGTAGTCAACTCAGCCCCGCTAAAAGGCTGGTTACTCTGTCTAGTAGTCAACTCACGTTACTCTGCCTTCTCTCTCTAGTAGTCAACTCAGCCCCGCTAAAAGGCTGGTGTCAACCACTCTGCCTTCTCTCTCTAGTAGTCAACTCAGCCCCGCTAAAAGGCTGGTGTCAACTCACTCTGCGTTACTCTCTTCTCTCTAGTAGTCAACTCAGCCCCGCTAAAAGGCTGGTGTCGTTACTCTGCCTTCTCTCTCTAGTAGTCAACTCAGCCCCGCTAAAAAGCTGGTGTCGTTACTCTGCCTTCTCCGGGGGCATGTTGAGGTAAATTTACTAACCGGGAGGGTTGAATAGTGTAATTAATTGACGGGTTGGAATACGCACTCTGTCTTTTCTATTCCGAGGTTGTTTACTCGCAATATCTGATATTAATATTATGTTTTATATGATGTACAATAATGTATGTTGATGCTAATATGATGTACAATAATGTATTTTATTTTGATGCTAATAATGATGTACAATAATGTATGTTGATGCTAATATGATGTACTATGTACAATAATGTATGTTGATGCTAATATGATGTACAATAATGTATGTTGATGCTAATGCTGATGTACAATAATGTTATGTTGATGCTAATATGATGTACAATAATGTATGTTGATGCTAATATGATGTACAATAATGTATGTTGATGCTAATATGATGTACAATAATGTATGTTGATGCTAATGCTATGTACAATAATGTATGTTGATGCTAATATGATGTACAATAATGTATGTTGATGCTAATATGATGTACAATAATGTATGTTGATTCTAATATGATGTACAATAATGTATGTTGATGCTAATGCTATGTACAATAATATATGTTGATGCTAATATGATGTACAATTATGTATGTTGATGCTAATGCTATGCACAATAATGTATGTTGATGCTAATGCTATGTACAATAATGTATGTTGATGCTAATGCTATGTACAATAATGTATGTTGATGCTAATGCTATGTACAATAATGTATGTTGATGCTAATGCTATGTACAATAATGTATGTTGATGCTAATATGATGTACAATATTCAGTTATGTTTCCATATGATAACAATAGACTAATATATTCAATATGTTATAAACTATTGTTTTTTTAAACAGTTTCACTAATTAATTCTAATTAACTTAATCATGATGACCCCTCACTATTGACATTAGTTGCACTAATTGCACTGTTTGTCTACATAACCTGGTTCAAGTATTCATGACATCACGCTGAAGACACAGTGATGCTGAAACGTTGGTAAAAACCCAATAAATTACTGGGAGTTTATGTATGGAGTTTATATATGGAGTTTATGTATGGAGTTTATATATGGAGTTTATACATGGAGTTTATATATGGAGTTTATATATGGAGTTTATATATGGAGTTTATATATGGAGTTTATACATGGAGTTTATATATGGAGTTTATATATGGAGTTTATATATGGAGTTTATACATGGAGTTTATATATGGAGTTTATATATGGGGTTTATATATGGAGTTTATACAGTATATGGAGTTTATATATGGAGTTTATACATGGAGTTATATATATATGGAGTTTTATGGAGTTTATATATGGAGTTTATATATGGAGTTTATATATGGAGTTTATATATGGAGTTTATATATGGAGTTTATATATGGAGTTTATATATGGAGTTTATATATGGAGTTTATACAGTATATGGAGTTTAGTTTATATATGGAGTTTATATATGGAGTTTATACAGTATATGGAGTTTATATATGGAGTTTATATGGAGTTTATATATGGAGTTTATATATGGAGTTTATATGGAGTTTATATATGGAGTTTATATATGGAGTTTATATATGGAGTTTATATATGGAGTTTATATATGGAGTTTATATATGGAGTTTATACAGTATATGGAGTTTATATATGGAGTTTATACATGGAGTTTATATATGGAGTTTATATATATGGAGTTTATATATGGAGTTTATATATGGAGTTTAGTTTATATATGGAGTTTATATATGGAGTTTATATATGGAGTTTATATGGAGTTTATATATGGAGTTTATATATGGAGTTTTATATATGGAGTTTAGTTTATACATGGAGTTTATATATGGAGTTTTTAGTTTATATATGGAGTTTATACATGGAGTTTATATATGGAGTTTATATATGGAGTTTATATATGGAGTTTATATATATGGAGTTTATATATGGAGTTTATATGGAGTTTATGTTTATATAGTTTATACATGGAGTTTATATATGGAGTTTATTATATGGAGTTTATATATGGAGTTTATATATGGAGTTTATATATATATATGGAGTTTATTATGGAGTTTATATATGGAGTTTATATATGGAGTTTATATATGGAGTTTATATGGAGTTTATATATGGAGTTTATACATGGAGTTTTTATGGAGTTTATATGGAGTTTATACATGGAGTTTATATATGGAGTTTATTATGGAGTTTATATATGGAGTTTATATATGGAGTTTATACAGTATATGGAGTTTATATATGGAGTTTATACAGTTTATATGGAGTTTATATATGGAGTTTATATATGGAGTTTATATATGGAGTTTATATATGGAGTTTATATATGGAGAGTTTATATATGGAGTTTATATATGGAGTTTATACATGGAGTTTATATATGGAGTTTATATATGGAGTTTATTATGGAGTTTATATATGGAGTTTATATATGGAGTTTATATATGGAGTTTATATGGAGTTTATATATGGAGTTTATACATATGGAGTTTATTTATACATGGAGTTTATATATGGAGTTTATTATGGAGTTTATATATGGAGTTTATATATATGGAGTTTTATATGGAGTTTATATATGGAGTTTATATGGAGTTTTTATATATGGAGTTTATATATGGAGTTTATATATGGAGTTTATATATGGAGTTTATATGGAGTTTATATGGAGTTTATATATGGAGTTTATATATGGAGTTTTTATATATGGAGTTTATATATGGAGTTTATATATGGAGTTTATATATGGAGTTTATATATGGAGTTTATATATGGAGTTTATATATGGAGTTTATATATGGAGTTTATATATGGAGTTTATATATGGAGTTTATACATGGAGTTTATATATGGAGTTTATATATGGAGTTTATATATGGAGTTTATATATGGAGTTTATATATGGAGTTTATATATGGAGTTTATATATGGAGTTTATATATGGAGTTTATATATGGAGTTTATATATGGAGTTTATACATGGAGTTTATATATGGAGTTTATATATGGAGTTTATATATGGAGTTTATTATATATGGAGTTTATATATGGAGTTTATATATGGAGTTTATATATGGAGTTTATACAGTATATGGAGTTTATATATGGAGTTTATATATGGAGTTTATATATGGAGTTTATATATGGAGTTTATATGGAGTTTTTATATATGGAGTTTATATATGGAGTTTATATATGGAGTTTATATATGGAGTTTATATATGGAGTTTATATATGGAGTTTATATATGGAGTTTATATATGGAGTTTATATATGGAGTTTATATATGGAGTTTATATATGGAGTTTATATATGGAGTTTATTTTTATGGAGTTTATATATGGATGGAGTTTATATATGGAGTTTTTATGGAGTTTATATGGAGTTTATATATGGAGTTTATACATGGAGTTTATATATGGAGTTTATATATATGGAGTTTATATATGGAGTTTATACAGTATATGGAGTTTATATATGGAGTTTATATATGGAGTTTAGACAGTATATGGAGTTTATATATGGAGTTATATATATGGAGTTTTATATATATGGAGTTTATATATGGAGTTTATATATGGGAGTTTATATATGGAGTTTATATATGGAGTTTATATATGGAGTTTATATATATGGAGTTTATATATGGAGTTTATATATGGAGTTTATACAGTTTATATATGGAGTTTATACAGTATATGGAGTTTATATATGGAGTTTTATATATGGAGTTTATACATGGAGTTTATTATATATGGAGTTTATATATGGAGTTTATATATGGAGTTTATATATGGAGTTTATATATGGAGTTTATATATGGAGTTTATATATGGAGTTTATATATGGAGTTTATACAGTATATGGAGTTTATATGGAGTTTATATATGGAGTTTATACATGGAGTTTTAGTTTATATGGAGTTTATATATGGAGTTTTATATGGAGTTTATATATGGAGTTTATATATGGAGTTTATATATGGAGTTTATATATGGAGTTTATATATGGAGTTTATACATGGAGTTTATATATGGAGTTTATACATGGAGTTTATATATGGAGTTTATATATGGAGTTTATATATGGAGTTTATATATGGAGTTTATAGTTTATATGGAGTTTATATATGGAGTTTATACATGGAGTTTATATATGGAGTTTATACAGTATATGGAGTTTATATATGGAGTTTATATATGGAGTTTATATATGGAGTTTATACATGGAGTTTATATGGAGTTTATATATGGAGTTTATATATGGAGTTTATATATGGAGTTTATATATGGAGTTTATATATGGAGTTTATATATGGAGTTTTATATATGGTTTATATATGGAGTTTTTTATATGGAGTTTATACATGGAGTTTATATATGGAGTTTATATATGGAGTTTATATACATGGAGTTTATATATGGAGTTTATACATGGAGTTTATATATGGAGTTTTATATATGGAGTTTATACAGTATATGGAGTTTATATATGGAGTTTATACAGTATATGGAGTTTATATATGGAGTTTTTATATATGGAGTTTATATATGGAGTTTATATATATGGAGTTTATATATGGAGTTTATACATGGAGTTTATACATGGAGTTTATATATGGAGTTTATACATGGAGTTTATACATGGAGTTTATATATGGAGTTTATACATGGAGTTTATACATGGAGTTTATATATGGAGTTTATATATGGAGTTTATACATGGAGTTTATATATGGAGTTTATATATGGAGTTTATATATGGAGTTTATACAGTATATGGAGTTTATATATGGAGATGGAGTTTATATATGGAGTTTATATATGGAGTTTATATGGAGTTTATATGGAGTTTATATATGGAGTTTATACATGGAGTTTATATATGGAGTTTTATATATGGAGTTTATATATGGAGTTTATATATGGAGTTTATACAGTATATGGAGTTTATATATGGAGTTTATATATGGAGTTTATATATGGAGTTTATATATGGAGTTTATATATGGAGTTTATACATATGGAGTATATGGAGTTTAGTTTATATGGAGTTTATACATGGAGTTTATACAGTATATATGGAGGTTTATATGGAGTTTATATATGGAGTTTATATATGGAGTTTATACAGCATATGGAGTTTATATGGAGTTTATATATGGAGTTTATATATGGAGTTTATATGGAGTTTATATATGGAGTTTATATATGGAGTTTATACAGTATATGGAGTTTATATATGGAGTTTTATATGGAGTTTATACAGTATATGGAGTTTATATATGGAGTTTTATATATGGAGTTTATATATGGAGTTTATATATGGAGTTTATATATGGAGTTTATATATGGAGTTTTATATATGGAGTTTATATAGTATATGGAGTTTATATATGGAGTTTGGAGTTTATATGGAGTTTATATATGGAGTTTATACATGGAGTTTATATGGAGTTTATATATGGAGTTTATATATGGAGTTTATATATGGAGTTTTATGGAGTTTATACAGTTTATATGGAGTTTATACAGTATATGGAGTTTATATATGGAGTTTATACATGGAGTTTATATATGGAGTTTATATATGGAGTTTATATATGGAGTTTATATATGGAGTTTATATATGGAGTTTATATATGGAGTTTATATATGGAGTTTTATATATGGAGTTTATATATATGGAGTTTATATGGAGTTTATATGGAGTTTATATATGGAGTTTATTAGTTTATATGGAGTTTATAGTTTATATATGGAGTTTATATATGGAGTTTATATGGAGTTTAGTTTATATGGAGTTTATATATGGAGTTTATATATGGAGTTTATACAGTATATGGAGTTTATTATAGTTTATATGGAGTTTATATATGGAGTTTATATATGGAGTTTATATATGGAGTATATGGAGTTTATATATGGAGTTTATATATGGAGTTTATATATGGAGTTTATATATGGAGTTTATATATGGAGTTTATATATGGAGTTTATATATGGAGTTTATACATGGAGTTTATATATGGAGTTTATATATGGAGTTTATACAGTATATGGAGTTTTATATGGAGTTTATATGGAGTTTATATATGGAGTTTATACAGTATATGGAGGAGTTTTATATGGAGTTTATATATGGAGTTTATACAGTTTATATGGAGTTTATATATGGAGTTTATATATGGAGTTTATAGTTTATATATGGAGTTTATATATGGAGTTTATAGTTTATATGGAGTTTATATATGGAGTTTATATATGGAGTTTTATATGGAGTTTATATATTATATGGAGTTTATATATGGAGTTTATATATGGAGTTTATATATGGAGTTTATATATGGAGTTTATATATGGAGTTTATACAGTATATGGAGTTTATATATGGAGTTTATATATGGAGTTTATATATGGAGTTTATATATGGAGGAGTTTATATATGGAGTTTATATATGGAGTTTATATGGAGTTTATATATGGAGTTTATATATGGAGTTTATATATGGAGTTTATATATGGAGTTTTTATATGGAGTTTATATGGAGTTTATATATGGAGTTTATATATGGAGTTTATATATGGAGTTTATATATAGTTTATATATGGAGTTTATACAGTATATGGAGTTTATATATGGAGTTTATATATGGAGTTTATATATATGGAGTTTATATATGGAGTTTTTATATATGGAGTTTTATATGGAGTTTATATATGGAGTTTATATATGGAGTTTATACAGTATATGGAGTTTATATATGGATATGGAGTTTATATATGGAGTTTATATATGGAGTTTTTATATATGGAGTTTATACAGTATATGGAGTTTATATATGGAGTTTATTTATGGAGTTTATACATGGAGTTTATACAGTATATGGAGTTTATATATGGAGTTTATATATGGAGTTTATATATGGAGTTTATATGGAGTTTATATATATGGAGTTTTATATATGGAGTTTATATATGGAGTTTATATATATGGAGTTTATATATGGGAGTTTATATATGGAGTTTTATATGGAGTTTATATATGGAGTTTATATATGGAGTTTATATATGGAGTTTATATATGGAGTTTATATATGGAGTTTATATATGGAGTTTATATATGGAGTTTATATGGAGTTATGTTTATATATGGAGTTTATATATGGAGTTTATATATGGAGTTTATATAGTTTATATGGAGTTTATATATGGAGTTTATACATGGAGTTTATATATGGAGTTTATATATGGAGTTTATATATGGAGTTTATATATGGAGTTTATATATGGAGTTTATATATGGAGTTTATACATGGAGTTTATATATGGAGTTTATATATATGGAGTTTATATATGGAGTTTATATATGGAGTTTATATATGGAGTGGAGTTTATATATGGAGTTTATATATGGAGTTTATATATGGAGTTTATATATGGAGTTTATATATGGAGTTTATATATGGAGTTTATATATGGAGTTTATATATGGAGTTTATATATGGAGTTTATACAGAGTTTATATGGAGTTTATATATGGAGTTTAGTTTATATATGGAGTTTATATGGAGTTTATATATGGAGTTTATATATGGAGTTTATATATGGAGTTTATATATGGAGTTTATACAGTATATGGAGTTTATATATGGAGTTTATACAGTATATGGAGTTTATATATGGAGTTTATATATGGAGTTTATACATGGAGTTATATGGAGTTTATATATGGAGTTTATACATGGAGTTTATATATGGAGTTTATATATGGAGTTTATATATGGAGTTTATATGGAGTTTTTATATATGGAGTTTATATATGGAGTTGGAGTTTATATATGGAGTTTATATATGGAGTTTATATATGGAGTTTATATATGGAGTTTATATATGGAGTTTATATATGGAGTTTATATATGGAGTTTATTATGGAGTTTATATGGAGTTTATAGTTTATATATGGGTTTAGTGGAGTTTATATGGAGTTTATATATGGAGTTTTTATATATGGAGTTTATATATATGGAGTTTTATATATGGAGTTTATACAGTATATGGAGTTTATATATGGAGTTTATATATGGAGTTTTATATGGAGTTTATATATGGAGTTTTATATATATGGAGTTTATATATGGAGTTTATATATGGAGTTTTTATATGGAGTTTATATATGGAGTTTATATATGGAGTTTATACAGTATATGGAGTTTATATATGGAGTTTATACATGGAGTTTATATATGGAGTTTATATATGGAGTTTATATATGGAGTTTATATATGGAGTTTATACAGTATATGGAGTTTATATATGGAGTTTATACATGGAGTTTATATATGGAGTTTATATATGGAGTTTATATATGGAGTTTATATATGGAGTTTATATATGGAGTTTTAGTTTATATATGGAGTTTATACAGTATATGGAGTTTATATATGGAGTTTATACAGTATATGGAGTTTGGAGTTTTATATGGAGTTTATATATGGAGTTTATATGGAGTTTATATATGGAGTTTATATATGGAGTTTATATATGGAGTTTTACAGTATATGGAGTTTATATATGGATATATGGAGTTTATATGGAGTTTATATATGGAGTTTATATATGGAGTTTATATGGAGTTTATATATGGAGTTTAGTTTACATATATGGAGTTTTATATATGGAGTTTATATATGGAGTTTATATATGGAGTTTATATATGGAGATGGAGTTT
This sequence comes from Oncorhynchus gorbuscha, assembly GCF_021184085.1. Lineage (NCBI taxonomy): Eukaryota > Metazoa > Chordata > Actinopteri > Salmoniformes > Salmonidae > Oncorhynchus > Oncorhynchus gorbuscha. The sequence goes on from NW_025745417.1 coordinate 365,710, forward strand.
ATATATGGAGTTTATTGGAGTTTTATATGGAGTTTATATGGAGTTTATACAGTATATGGAGTTTATACAGTATATGGAGTTTATATATGGAGTTTATATATGGAGTTTATACATGGAGTTTATATATGGAGTTTATATATGGAGTTTTATATATGGAGTTTATATATGGAGTTTATACAGTTTATATATGGAGTTTATATATATGGAGTTTATATATGGAGTTTATATATGGAGTTTATACATGGAGTTTATATATGGAGTTTATAGTGGAGTTTATACAGTATATGGAGTTTATATATGGAGTTTATATATGGAGTTTATATATGGAGTTTTATAGAGTTTTATATATGGAGTTTATATATGGAGTTTTATATGGAGTTTATATATGGATATATGGAGTTTATATATGGAGTTTTTATATATGGAGTTTATATATGGAGTTTATACATGGAGTTTATATATGGAGTTTATATATGGAGTTTATACATGGAGTTTTTATATATGGGTTTATAGTTTATATATGGAGTTTATATATGGAGTTTATATATGGAGTTTATATGGAGTTTTATATGGAGTTTATAGAGTTTATATATGGAGTTTATATATATGGATATGGAGTTATAGTTTATATATGGAGTTTATATATGGAGTTTATATATGGAGTTTATATATGGAGTATATGGAGTTTATATATGGAGTTTATATATGGAGTTTATACATGGAGTTTATATATGGAGTTTATATGGAGTTTATATATGGAGTTTATATATGGAGTTTATATATGGAGTTTTATGGAGTTTATATATGGAGTTTTATATGGAGTTTATATATGGAGTTTATATATGGAGTTTATTATATGGAGTTTATATATGGAGTTTATATATGGAGTTTATATGGAGTTTATATATGGAGTTTATATATGGAGTTTATATATGGAGTTTATATGGAGTTTATATATGGAGTTTATATATGGAGTTTATATATGGAGTTTATATATGGATATATGGAGTTTATATATGGAGTTTATATATGGAGTTTATATATGGAGTTTATATGGAGTTTATATATGGAGTTTATATATGGAGTTTATACAGTTTATATGGAGTTTATATAGGAGTTTATGGAGTTTATATATGGAGTATATGGAGTTTTATATATGGAGTTTATATATGGAGTTTATACAGTATATGGAGTTTATATATGGAGTTTATATATGGAGTTTATATATGGAGTTTATATATGGAGTTTATATATGGAGTTTATACATGGAGTTTTATATATGGAGTTTATTATATGGAGTTTATTTATATATGGAGTTTTATATGGAGTATATGGAGTTTATATATGGAGTTTATATATGGAGTTTATATATGGAGTTTATTATAGTTTATATGGAGTTTATATATGGAGTTTATAGTATATGGAGTTTATACATGGAGTATATGGAGTTTATATATGGAGTTTATATATGGAGTTTTTATATGGAGTTTATATATGGAGTTTATATATGGAGTTTATACAGTATATGGAGTTTATATATGGAGTTTATATGGAGTTTATATATGGAGTGGAGTTTTATATGGAGTTTATATATGGGTTTATATAGTTTATATATGGAGTTTATATATGGAGTTTATATGGAGTTTATATATGGAGTTTATATATGGAGTTTATATATGGAGTTTATATATGGAGTTTATTAGTTTATATGGAGTTTATATATGGAGTTTATATATGGAGTTTATATATGGAGTTTATACAGTATATGGGAGTTTAGTTTATATGGAGTTTATATGGAGTTTATATGGAGTTTATATATGGAGTTTATATATGGAGTTTATATATGGAGTTTATATATGGAGTTTATATATGGAGTTTATATATGGAGTTTATATATGGAGTTTATATATGGAGTTTATATATGGAGTTTATATATGGAGTTTTTATATATGGAGTTTTATATATGGAGTTTATATATGGAGTTTATACAGTATATGGAGTTTATATATGGAGTTTATATATGGAGTTTATATATGGAGTTTATATATGGAGTTTATACATGGAGTTTATATATGGAGTTTATATATGGAGTTTATATATGGAGTATATGGAGTTTATACAGTATGGAGTTTATATATGGGTTTATATATGGAGTTTATATATGGAGTTTATATATGGAGTTTATATATGGAGTTTATAGTTTATATGGAGTTTATATGGAGTTTATATATGGAGTTTATAGTTTATATATGGAGTTTATATATGGAGTTTATATATGGAGTTTATATATGGAGTTATATATGGAGTTTATATATGGAGTTTATATATGGAGTTTATATATGGAGTTTATATATGGAGTTTATATAGTATATGGAGTTTATATATGGAGTTTATATATATGGAGTTTATATATGGAGTTTATATGGAGTTTATATATGGAGTTTATATATGGAGTTTTATATGGAGTTTATATATGGAGTTTATATATGGAGTTTATACAGTATATGGAGTTTATATATGGAGTTTATATATGGAGTTTATACATGGAGTTTATATATGGAGTTTATATATGGAGTTTATACATGGAGTTTATATATGGAGTTTATATATGGAGTTTATACATGGAGTTTATACATGGAGTTTATATATGGAGTTTATATATGGAGTTTATACATGGAGTTTATATATGGAGTTTATATATGGAGTTTATATATGGAGTTTATAGTTTATATATGGAGTTTATATATGGAGTTTATATATGGAGTTTATATGGAGTTTATATGGAGTTTATATATGGAGTTTATACATGGAGTTTATATATGGAGTTTATATATGGAGTTTATATATGGAGTTTATATATGGAGTTTATATATGGAGTTTATACATGGAGTTTATATATGGAGTTTATATATGGATATATGGAGTTTATACAGTATATGGAGTTTTATATATGGAGTTTATACAGTATATGGAGTTTATATATGGAGTTTATATATGGAGTTTATACAGTATATGGAGTTTATATATGGAGTTTATATATGGAGTTTATAGTTTATATGGAGTTTATATATGGAGTTTATATATGGAGTTTATATATGGAGTTTATATGGAGCAGTATATGGAGTTTATATATGGAGTTTATATATGGAGTTTATACAGTTATATATGGAGTTTATATATGGAGTTTATACAGTATATGGAGTTTATATATGGAGTTTATATATGGAGTTTATACATGGAGTTTATACAGTATATGGAGTTTATATATGGAGTTTATATATGGAGTTTATACAGCATATGGAGTTTAAATATGGAGTTTATATATGGAGTTTATATATGGAGTTTATACAGTATATGGAGTTTATACAGTATATGGAGTTTATATATGGAGTTTATACAGTATATGGAGTTTATATATGGAGTTTATATATGGAGTTTATACAGTATATGGAGTTTATATATGGAGTTTATATATGGAGTTTATATATGGAGTTTATATATGGAGTTTATATATGGAGTTTATATATGGAGTTTATATATGGAGTTTATATATGGAGTTTATTATATGGAGTTTTATATGGAGTTTATAGTATATGGAGTTTATATGGAGTTTATACAGTATATGGAGTTTATATATGGAGTTTATACAGTTTATATATGGAGTTTATATATGGAGTTTTAGTATATGGAGTTTATATATGGAGTTTATATATGGAGTTTATATGGAGTTTATGGAGTTTATACATGGAGTTTATATATGGAGTTTATATATGGAGTTTATATATGGAGTTTTATATATGGAGTTTATATATGGAGTTTATATATGGAGTTTATATATGGAGTTTATATTGGAGTTTATACATGGAGTTTATACATATATGGAGTTTTTATGGAGTTTATATGGAGTTTATGTATGGAGTTTATATATGGAGTTTATACATGGAGATTATATATGGAGTTTATATATGGAGTTTATATATGGAGTTTGGAGTTTATATGGAGTTTATATATGGAGTTTATATATGGAGTTTATATATGGAGTTTATACATGGAGTTTATTTATATATGGAGTTTATACATGGAGTTTATATATGGAGTTTATATATGGAGTTTATATGGAGTTTATATATGGAGTTTATATATGGAGTTTATACAGTATATGGAGTTTATATATGGAGTTTATATATGGAGTTTATTATATGGAGTTTATATATGGAGTTTATACAGTATATGGAGTTTATATATGGTTTATATATGGAGTTTATATATGGAGTTTATACAGTTTATATATGGAGTTTATATATGGAGTTTATACAGTTTATATATGGAGTTTATATATGGAGTTTATATATGGAGTTTTATATGGAGTTTATATATGGAGTTTATATATGGAGTTTATATATGGAGTTTATTATGGAGTTTATATATGGAGTTTATATATGGAGTTTTATATATGGAGTTTATATATGGAGTTTATATGGAGTTTATATATGGAGTTTATAGTATATGGAGTTTATATATGGAGTTTTATATATGGAGTTTATATATGGAGTTTATATATGGAGTTTATATATGGAGTTTATATATGGAGTTTATAGTATATGGAGTTTATATATGGAGTTTATATATGGAGTTTATATATGGAGTTTATATATGGAGTTTATATATGGAGTTTATATATGGAGTTTATATATGGAGTTTATATATGGAGTTTTATATATGGAGTTTATATATGGAGTTTATACAGTATATGGAGTTTATATATGGAGTTTATATATGGAGTTTATACAGCATATGGAGTTTATATATGGAGTTTATACAGTATATGGAGTTTATATATGGAGTTTATACAGTATATGGAGTTTATATATGGAGTTTTTATGGAGTTTATGGAGTTTATATATGGAGTATATGGAGTTTATATATGGAGTTTATACATGGAGTTTATATATGGAGTTTATATATGGAGTTTATATATGGAGTTTATATATGGAGTTTTATATATGGAGTTTATATATGGAGTTTATATATGGAGTTTATATATGGAGTTTATATATGGAGTTTATATATGGAGTTTATACAGTTTATATATGGAGTTTATATATGGAGTTTATATATGGAGTTTATATATGGAGTTTATATGGAGTTTATATATGGAGTTTATATATGGAGTTTATATATGGAGTTTATATATGGAGTTTATATATGGAGTTTATATATGGAGTTTATATATGGAGTTTATACAGTATATGGAGTTTATATATGGAGTTTATATATGGAGTTTATACATGGAGTTTATATATGGAGTTTATATATGGAGTTTATACATGGAGTTTATATATGGAGTTTATATATGGAGTTTATACATGGAGTTTATATGGAGTTTATATATGGAGTTTTGGAGTTTATATGGAGTTTATACATGGAGTTTATATATGGAGTTTATATATGGAGTTTATATATGGAGTTTATATATGGAGTTTATATATGGAGTTTATATATGGAGTTTATATATGGAGTTTATACAGTATATGGAGTTTATATATGGAGTTTATATGGAGTTTATATATGGAGTTTATATATGGAGTTTATACAGTATATGGAGTTTATATATGGAGTTTATACATGGAGTTTATATATGGAGTTTATACAGTATATGGAGTTTATACAGTATATGGAGTTTATATATGGAGTTTATATATGGAGTTTATGCAGTATATGGAGTTTATATATGGAGTTTATATATGGAGTTTATACAGCATATGGAGTTTATATATGGAGTTTATACAGTATATGGAGTTTATATATGGAGTTTATACATGGAGTTTATACAGTATATGGAATTTATATATGGAGTTTATATATGGAGTTTATACAGCATATGGAGTTTAAATATGGAGTTTATATATGGAGTTTATATATGGAGTTTATACAGTATATGGAGTTTATACAGTATATGGAGTTTATATATGGAGTTTATACAGTATATGGAGTTTATATATGGAGTTTATATATGGAGTTTATACAGTTTATATATGGAGTTTATATGGAGTTTATATATGGAGTTTATAGTTTTATATGGAGTTTTATACAGTTTATATGGAGTTTATATATGGAGTTTATATATGGAGTTTATGGAGTTTATATATGGAGTTTATATATGGAGTTTATACAGTATATGGAGTTTATATGGAGTTTTATATATGGAGTTTTTATATATGGAGTTTATATATGGAGCATATGGAGTTTATATATGGAGTTTATATATGGAGTTTATAAAGTATATGGAGTTTATACAGTTTATATGGAGTTTATACATGGAGTTTATACAGTATATGGAGTTTATACATGGAGTTTTATATGGAGTTTTATACAGTATATGGAGTTTATACATGGAGTTTATATATGGAGTTTATATATGGAGTTTATACATATATGGAGTTTATACAGTATATGGAGTTTATACAGTATATGGAGTTTATATATGGAGTTTATATATGGAGTTTATATATGGAGTTTATATATGGAGTTTATATATGGAGTTTTATATGGAGTTTATATATGGAGTTTATATATGGAGTTTATACAGTATATGGAGTTTATATATGGAGTTTATATATATGGAGTTTATATATGGAGTTTATATATATGGAGTTTTTATATATGGAGTTTATACAGTATATGGAGTTTATATATGGAGTTTATATATGGAGTTTATATATGGAGTTTATATGGAGTTTATATATGGAGTTTATATATGGAGTTTATATATGGAGTTTATATATGGAGTTTTTATATATGGAGTTTATATATGGAGTTTATACAGTATATGGAGTTTATATATGGAGTTTATACAGTATATGGAGTTTATATATGGAGTTTATATATGGAGTTTATACATGGAGTTTATATATGGAGTTTATATATGGAGTTTATACAGTATATGGAGTTTATGTTTCAAATATTTTTATTAAACACACACAAGAATGGTGTATAGGTATACATGACAGGTATACAATTCTTATCTAAACATAAAAGAGCATACAGGAACAACAAGACCCAGAGTTCTGGGTGCAGAACAAATAATACAGAACACGACATACAAAACAAGGACACGTAGAAAGAAAGAGGGAAGATGTCCCCCCTATCCCCCATTCCCCCCCCTCCCAACTGCTCGGGTGGTAGGGCCAGCACACGCTGCCCAAAGGTAGATAAAAAATTTACCATTGAGAGTGCGTTAATAAGTACAAATTCACAGCGCCGACTCGTCCAAGTAGGAGAGGAAAGGCTGCCAGATTTTATCAAATGTTGATAATTTATTGTTCAGAATATATCTAATTCTTTCTAAGTGTACAGTGTTTGCCAATTCATTGAGCCATAATTTGGTAGAGGGCGCTTCCTTCCTTTTCCAAAACAACAAGATTAGTTTTTTTGCCGAGATGAGACCATACGAGATTAGTTGTTTTTGGGGTTGGTTAATCTGTTTAGGGACTCAGATACTCCCAGGATTATCAGAAGCGGGTCTGGATCTATTGAAGTCTCCAAAACTTCAGAGAGGATCCTAAAAATTCCACACCAATAACCATGCAAGCTAGAGCATAGGGCAAAGCAGTGGAGTAGTGTACCCTGCGTGGCCTGACATTTATCACATGTAGGGGATGTAGTATCAGGAAATATCCTATGCAGTTTAGTTTTGGAATAGTGTAATCTGTGTAATACCTTGAATTGTATGAGACGATGTCTGGAATTAATGGAGCATGTGTGGATATACTCCAAGCTCTCTTCCCAGTCTGCCACTGAGATGTCAGTCCCTAGTTCTTCCTCCCATTTTGCCTTGATGGCATCAGTAGAAGGTGTGCTAACAGATTGAAAAGCATCATATAGACGCGATATCAGTTTATCTGAGGTGGGGCATATTTTTATGCATCCGTCAAACATGGAAGGTTTAGCATTCTCAAATGTTGGGAGGTGTTTTCTAACGTAGTCTCTAATTTGTAGGTATCTGAAAAAATTACTTCTGGGAAGATGATAAGTTTCCCTCAGCAGCTCAAAGGAAGCAAAGGTCCCTTCTATGTATAAATCCCCTATGGTGCTTATCCCCAACTCTCCCCATCGCTCAAAGGTGTTATCAAGGTTAGAAGGGGCAAAGGAGGGATTCCTGGCGATAGGGAGCATGAATGACATTGGTCTGAGCTCAAAGTGGACTTTAATTTGCTTCCAGATTCGGACTGTGCTATGTATTATAGGATTGTTACAATAAAGTGACATCTCCAGATTGACAGGCGACAAAATCACAGCGCCAATAGAGAAGGGGTGACACTCCTCCCGCTCCATACTAAGCCAGCTGGATGCCGGGAGTACGTCATCCAACAGAAACGTAACAATGCGGAGGTTAGCGGCCCAGTAATAAAATATAAAATTTGGGAGAGACAATCCTCCTTCCATCTTGGATTTACAGAGATGTTTTTTACCTATCCTGTGTGTTTTATAATCCCAGATGAAAGGATTGATAATTGAGTCCAGTTGTTTGTGAAAGGATTTAGGTATGAATACTGGGATGTTCTGATATAGGTAGAGCAGTTGTGGGAGGAAGACCATTTTAATGGCATTAATTCTTCCGAGCAGAGAAATTGGGAGAGTTCTCCAAAATAGTATGTTTGCTTTGAGTTTTTGTATCAGAGAGGGGAAATTCTCTTTAAATAGTAAGGAGTATTGTTTGGTAACTACAATTCCTAGGTAGGTAAATTTTTCTGAAGATAACTTAAATGGGAGATGTTCTAGCCAGGAGGTATTTTGCGACCGTATGGGCATTAATTCACTCTTGTTCCAATTTATTCTGTATCCCGAGAAGGTACCAAACAAATTGATCACATCAAGAATAGCTGGGATACTAGCCTGGGGTTCTGTTACATAGAGGAGGATGTCATCTGCGTATAGGGAGATCTTATTTAGAGTATCTTTAGTATTATAGCCGTGTATTGCTGCATGAGATCTAATCGTCTGAGCGAGCGGTTCGATAATTAGGGCGAAGAGCAAAGGCGACAGCGCACAACCCTGCCTTGTCCCCCTGTTGAGGTTAAATCGGGCGACAATGATTGGTTAGTGAGTATTCTGGCACAGGGGTTCCTATATAAAAGCTGGATCCAATTTATGAACCCATCTCCAATATTAAATTTCTGTAGGACCTTGAATAGATAGGGCCACTCAACTTGGTCAAAGGCCTTTTCGGCGTCAAGAGATATGACGGCAAGGTCCACGTTGGGTAACCTCTGAGAGTACATAATATTGAAG
>NW_025745417.1:380000-452500 GCF_021184085.1 Oncorhynchus gorbuscha
GTATATGGAGTTTATATATGGAGTTTATATATGGAGTTTATACATGGAGTTTATATATGGAGTTTATATATGGAGTTTATACATGGAGTTTATATATGGAGTTTATATATGGAGTTTATACATGGAGTTTATACATGGAGTTTATATATGGAGTTTATATATGGAGTTTATACATGGAGTTTATATATGGAGTTTATATATGGAGTTTATACATGGAGTTTATATATGGAGTTTATATATGGAGTTTATATATGGAGTTTATACAGTATATGGAGTTTATATATGGAGTTTATACATGGAGTTTATATATGGAGTTTATATATGGAGTTTATACAGTATATGGAGTTTATATATGGAGTTTATACATGGAGTTTATATATGGAGTTTATACAGTATATGGAGTTTATACAGTATATGGAGTTTATATATGGAGTTTATACAGTATATGGAGTTTATATATGGAGTTTATATATGGAGTTTATGCAGTATATGGAGTTTATATATGGAGTTTATATATGGAGTTTATACAGCATATGGAGTTTATATATGGAGTTTATACAGTATATGGAGTTTATATATGGAGTTTATACATGGAGTTTATACAGTATATGGAATTTATATATGGAGTTTATATATGGAGTTTATACAGCATATGGAGTTTAAATATGGAGTTTATATATGGAGTTTATATATGGAGTTTATACAGTATATGGAGTTTATACAGTATATGGAGTTTATATATGGAGTTTATACAGTATATGGAGTTTATATATGGAGTTTATATATGGAGTTTATACAGTATATGGAGTTTATATATGGAGTTTATATATGGAGTTTATACAGTATATGGAGTTTATATATGGAGTTTATATATGGAGTTTATATATGGAGTTTATACAGTATATGGAGTTTCTACATAGAGTTTATACAGTATATGGAGTTTATACAGTATATGGAGTTTATATATGGAGTTTATATATGGAGTATATATATTGAGTTTATACAGTATATGGAGTTTATATATGGAGCTTATATATGGAGTTCATACAGTATATGGAGTTTATATATGGAGTTTATATATGGAGTTTATACAGTATATGGAGTTTATATATGGAGTTTATATATGGAGTTTATACAGTATATGGAGTTTATACAGTATATGGAGTTTATATATGGAGTTTATACAGTATATGGAGTTTATACATGGAGTTTATACAGTATATGGAGTTTATACATGGAGTTTATACATGGAGTTTATACATGGAGTTTATATATGGAGTTTATATATGGAGTTTATACATGGAGTTTATATATGGAGTTTATACAGTATATGGAGTTTATATATGGAGTTTATATATGGAGTTTATACAGTATATGGAGTTTATATATGGAGTTTATATACGGAGTTTATATATGGAGTTTATACAGTATATGGAGTTTATACAGTATATGGAGTTTATACAGTATATGGAGTTTATACAGTATATGGAGTTTATATATGGAGTTTATACAGTATATGGAGTTTATATATGGAGTTTATACAGTATATGGAGTTTATATATGGAGTTTTTATATAGAGTTTATACAGTATATGGAGTTTATATATGGAGTTTATACATGGAGTTTATATATGGAGTTTATATATGGAGTTTATACATGGAGTTTATATATGGAGTTTATACATGGAGTTTATATATGGAGTTTATATATGGAGTTTATATATGGAGTTTATACATGGAGTTTATACATGGAGTTTATATATGGAGTTTATATATGGAGTTTATGTATGGAGTTTATATATGGAGTTTATACATGGAGTTTATATATGGAGTTTATATATGGAGTTTATATATGGAGTTTATATGTGGAGTTTATATATGGAGTTTATATATGGAGTTTATACATGGAGTTTATATATGGAGTTTATACATGGAGTTTATATATGGAGTTTATATATGGAGTTTATATATGGAGTTTATACAGTATATGGAGTTTATATATGGAGTTTATATATGGAGTTTATACAGCATATGGAGTTTATATATGGAGTTTATACAGTATATGGAGTTTATATATGGAGTTTATACATGGAGTTCATACAGTATATGGAGTTTATATATGGAGTTTATATATGGAGTTTATACAGCATATGGAGTTTATATATGGAGTTTATATATGGAGTTTATACAGTATATGGAGTTTATACAGTATATGGAGTTTATACAGTATATGGAGTTTATATATGGAGTTTATACAGTATATGGAGTTTATATATGGAGTTTATATATGGAGTTTATACAGTATATGGAGTTTATATATGGAGTTTATACAGCATATGGAGTTTATATATGGAGTTTATATATGGAGTATATATATTGAGTTTATACAGTATATGGAGTTTATATATGGAGCTTATATATGGAGTTTATACAGTATATGGAGTTTATATATGGAGTTTATATATGGAGTTTATACAGTATATGGAGTTTATATATGGAGTTTATATATGGAGTTTATACAGCATATGGAGTTTATATATGGAGTTTATATATGGAGTTTATACAGTATATGGAGTTTATACAGTATATGGGGTTTATACATGGAGTTTATACAGTATATGGAGTTTATACATGGAGTTTATACATGGAGTTTATACATGGAGTTTATATATGGAGTTTATATATGGAGTTTATACATGGAGTTTATACAGTATATGGAGTTTATACAGTATATGGAGTTTATATATGGAGTTTATACAGTATATGGAGTTTATACAGTATATGGAGTTTATATATGGAGTTTATATATGGAGTTTATACAGTATATGGAGTTTATATATGGAGTTTATATATGGAGTTTATATATGGAGTTTATACAGTATATGGAGTTTATACAGTATATGGAGTTTATACAGTATATGGAGTTTATATATGGAGTTTATACAGTATATGGAGTTTATATATGGAGTTTATACAGTATATGGAGTTTATATATGGAGTTTATATATGGAGTTTATACATGGAGTTTATATATGGAGTTTATATATGGAGTTTATACATGGAGTTTATATACGGAGTTTATACATGGAGTTTATATATGGAGTTTATATATGGAGTTTATATATGGAGTTTATACATGGAGTTTATACATGGAGTTTATATATGGAGTTTATATATGGAGTTTATGTATGGAGTTTATATATGGAGTTTATATATGGAGTTTATATATGGAGTTTATATATGGAGTTTATATATGGAGTTTATATATGGAGTTTATATATGGAGTTTATATATGGAGTTTATACATGGAGTTTATACATGGAGTTTATATATGGAGTTTATACATGGAGTTTATATATGGAGTTTATATATGGAGTTTATGTATGGAGTTTATATATGGAGTTTATATATGGAGTTTATACAGTATATGGAGTGCGACTCAATTTATCATTTATATCTTATAGTTTATTAGCCGTTAGCTAGAACCTCCACATAAAAAATATCTGGGTGTGCTCCAGCTCATGTTTTCTATTGGAAAAACTATTGGAACCATTTCCCTGTTTAACCGCTAGGTGTTATGGGTATTATGACACCTCCACTGTGGAGCTCTATAAAACTATTGGAACCATTTCCCTGTTTGACCGCTAGGTGTTATGGGTATTATAACACCTCCACTGTGGGGCTCTATAAAACTATTGGAAACATTTCCCTGTTTGACCGCTAGGTGTTATGGGTATTATGACACCTCCACTGTGGGGCTCTATAAAACTATTGGAACCATTTCCCTGTTTGACCGCTAGGTGTTATGGGTATTATGACACCACTGTGGGGCTCTATAAAACTATTGGAACCATTTCCCTGTTTGACTGCTAGGTGTTATGGGTATTATGACACCTCCACTGTGGGGCTCTAGAAAACTATTGGAACCATTTCCCTGTTTGACCGCTAGGTGTTATGGGTATTATGACACCTCTACTGTGGGGCTCTATAAAACTATTGGAACCATTTCCCTGTTTGACCGCTAGGTGTTATGGGTATTATGACACCTCCACTGTGGGGCTTTATGGCGCAAATTAAATGGGATAATCTAGAGAATGTGACAATATTAGTTTAATCTTGCTGTGATGTTCTCAGTAAAATGTCACTAAAGTCTATTTAAAATGTAATGTCTTAGAACAGTAATATTTTACCCATCAGCCTTCATTTCTCATGAAAAAACACAACTGTGAAAAGATGGTGGACATTGTGTTTTGTATATAAACAATTCATAAAATCTTTAAAAAATGGTCCTCTCACCTCTTAAATTTGGTGCCATGTTCCCCAGAGACATTCCTTTTAGAGGCAGGGCCCCCCTTCTCTCTCTCCCCAGTGAGACTCATTTTAGGGGCAGGGCCCCCCTCCTCTCTCTCCCCAGTGAGACTCATTTTAGAGGCAGGGCCCCCCTCCTCTCTCTCCCCAGTGAGACTCATTTTAGAGGCAGGGCCCTCCTCTCTCTCCCCAGTGAGACTCATTTTAGGGGCAGGGCCCCCCTCCTCTCTCTCCCCAGTGAGACTCATTTTAGAGGCAGGGCCCCCCTCCTCTCTCTCCCCAGTGAGACTCATTTTAGAGGCAGGGCCCTCCTCTTTCTCCCCAGAGAGACTCATTTTAGAGCACTGATCCCTAAACAGAGATCCAGCATGTTGGTTGTGGTTAACACAGTAACAACTAAACAGAGATCCAGCATGTTGGTTGTGGTTAACACAGTGACAACTAAACAGAGATACAACATGTTGGTTGTGGTTAACACAGTGACAACTAAACAGAGATCCAGCATGTTGGTTGTGGTTATTAACACAGTGACAATTAATTATTGAAGGTCAATTGTTCTATTTGATGCATTATCTCTTAGAAATAAAACATTTACTAACAGACACATCCAAACAGTCAGGTGATATAATTAATAGATAACTAATACAAATAATACCAATATAAAAATAGTAATATTATTAATTATAATAATGTCTCTCTTTTAATAATTTCTCTCATTCTAGTGTGTTGCTTTGTTCAACAGGTATGATATTATGATGCTGTTACTGAATTCAGTTCATAATATTAATGTTAAGAAAAGTCTGTTCAGTGGTTTCATACCAAATTACACAGGAAGCAGGAGCTCATTGTAATTTAGAAAACAACAAATGTTCTGATATTATGAAAAATGATTTAGAACTATGATACTAAATAACCACAATATACGAATCGTATAATATGTTATATGAACAACATGTTATTGAATGTGACTTGACTACACCCAGTTAGCTATATGAACAACATGTTATTGAATGTGACTTGACTACACCCAGTTAGCTATATGAACAACATGTTATAATGTGACTTGACTACACCCAGTTAGCTATATGAACAACATGTTATTGAATGTGACTTGACTACACCCAGTTAGCTATATGAACAACATGTTATTGAATGTGACTTGACTACACCCAGTTAGCGCCATTTTGTATGATTGAACTGTCACGTAGCTGTCCCAGGTGAAATGGACTGTTACATCTGAGTGTTTTACTTTCATTCATTATACTAAAATTACACCAGACATTGAATTTCTCTACACACTTTACAATAATCCCTGGGAAGAGTCTTACCTTGTAGCCTGAATTCACAACCAGAACATGTCAAGTCATTGAGATATTTTCCGTTGTGCTGATGGAGCACCTCCGGATGACAAGTGTCTCTGTATCTATGTTCTAGGTTCAGTTGATCTTTGGATGTAATAATATCTGGTCAAAGTCTCGTGACACAACACCATAGTATATCATAAACATAACAGCAGTTGGCCAGTAAAGGCCATGAAATACCATAAAACAGGGTTCGTCAACTAGGTTTGGCTTCGGGACAATTGTTTTCTGAGTTAAAGTCAGTGGGTCAGAACATAATTATCATATAATATTAGCACAGTGAAGAGGTCTACACTACAAATGGACATAATTATCATATAATATTAGCACAGTGAAGAGGTCTACACTACAAATGGACATAATTAACATATAATATTAGCACAGTGAATAGGTCTACACTACACATTTAACGACATGTTTAATATATTTGATTAGTACACAATACATTCATTCATTTCATTGACAAAATATAAGTTTGATCAGATTTAGTTTATAAAATCACAAATATCTCTATTAAATTATAGTGTTTTGTTTATTTCTTTGTGTGTTGATTGGTGGATAAAAACAGGTCTATCAAATCAAATCTAATGTAATATATGCCATTTAGCAGACGCTTTTATCCAAAGCGACTTACAGTCATGTGTGCATACATTCTACGTATGGGTGGTCCCGGGGATCGAACCCACTACCCTGGCGTTACAAGCGCCATGCTCTACCAACTGAGCTACATTATATAGCCCTTCGTACATCAGCTGATATCGCAAAGTGCTGTACAGAAACCCAGCCTAAAAACCCAAACAGCAAGCAATGCAGGTGTAGAAGCACGGTGGCTAGGAAAAACTCCCTAGAAAGGCCAAAACCTAGGAAGAAACCTAGAGAGGAAACAGGCTATGTGGGGTGGCCAGTCCTCTTCTGGCTGTGCCGGGTGGAGATTATAACAGAACATGGCCGAGATGTTCAAATGTTCATAAATGACCAGCATGGTCGAATAATAGTAAGGCAGAACAGTTGAAACTGGAGCAGCAGCATGGCCAGGTGGACTGGGGACAGCAAGGAGTCATCATGTCAGGTAGTCCTGGGGCATGGTCCTAGGGCTCAGGTCAGTTGAAACTGGAGCAGCAGCATGGCCAGGTGGACTGGGGACAGCAAGGAGTCATCATGTCAGGTAGTCCTGGGGCATGGTCCTAGGGCTCAGGTCAGTTGAAACTGGAGCAGCAGCATGGCCAGGTGGACTGGGGACAGCAAGGAGTCATCATGTCAGGTAGTCCTGGGGCATGGTCCTAGGGCTCAGGTCAGTTGAAAGTGGAGCAGCAGCATGGCCAGGTGGACTGGGGACAGCAAGGAGTCATCATGTCAGGTAGTCCTGGGGCATGGTCCTAGGGCTCAGGTCAGTTGAAACTGGAGCAGCAGCATGGCCAGGTGGACTGGGGACAGCAAGGAGTCATCATGTCAGGTAGTCCTGGGGCATGGTCCTAGGGCTCAGGTCAGTTGAAACTGGAGCAGCAGCATGGCCAGGTGGACTGGGGACAGCAAGGAGTCATCATGTCAGGTAGTCCTGGGGCATGGTCCTAGGGCTCAGGTCAGTTGAAACTGGAGCAGCAGCATGGCCAGGTGGACTGGGGACAGCAAGGAGTCCTCATGTCAGGTAGTCCTGGGGCATGGTCCTAGGGCTCAGGTCAGTTGAAACTGGAGCAGCAGCATGGCCAGGTGGACTGGGGACAGCAAGGAGTCATCATGTCAGGTAGTCCTGGGGCATGGTCCTAGGACTCAGGTCAGTTGAAACTGGAGCAGCAGCATGGCCAGGTGGACTGGGGACAGCAAGGAGTCATCATGTCAGGTAGTCCTGGGGCATGGTCCTAGGGCTCAGGTCAGTTGAAACTGGAGCAGCAGCATGGCCAGGTGGACTGGGGACAGCAAGGAGTCATCATGTCAGGTAGTCCTGGGGCATGGTCCTAGGGCTCAGGTCAGTTGAAACTGGAGCAGCAGCATGGCCAGGTGGACTGGGGACAGCAAGGAGTCATCATGTCAGGTAGTCCTGGGGCATGGTCCTAGGGCTCAGGTCAGTTGAAACTGGAGCAGCAGCATGGCCAGGTGGACTGGGGACAGCAAGGAGTCATCATGTCAGGTAGTCCTGGGGCATGGTCCTAGGGCTCAGGTCAGTTGAAACTGGAGCAGCAGCATGGCCAGGTGGACTGGGGACAGCAAGGAGTCATCATGTCAGGTAGTCCTGGGGCATGGTCCTAGGGCTCAGGTCAGTTGAAACTGGAGCAGCAGCATGGCCAGGTGGACTGGGGACAGCAAGGAGTCATCATGTCAGGTAGTCCTGGGGCATGGTCCTAGGACTCAGGTCAGTTGAAACTGGAGCAGCAGCATGGCCAGGTGGACTGGGGACAGCAAGGAGTCATCATGTCAGATAGTCCTGGGGCATGGTCCTAGGGCTCAGGTCAGTTGAAACTGGAGCAGCAGCATGGCCAGGTGGACTGGGGACAGCAAGGAGTCATCATGTCAGGTAGTCCTGGGGCATGGTCCTAGGGCTCAGGTCAGTTGAAACTGGAGCAGCAGCATGGCCAGGTGGACTGGGGACAGCAAGGAGTCATCATGTCAGGTAGTCCTGGGGCATGGTCCTAGGGCTCAGGTCAGTTGAAACTGGAGCAGCAGCATGGCCAGGTGGACTGGGGACAGCAAGGAGTCATCATGTCAGGTAGTCCTGGGGCATGGTCCTAGGGCTCAGGTCAGTTGAAACTGGAGCAGCAGCATGGCCAGGTGGACTGGGGACAGCAAGGAGTCATCATGTCAGGTAGTCCTGGGGCATGGTCCTAGGGCTCAGGTCAGTTGAAACTGGAGCAGCAGCATGGCCAGGTGGACTGGGGACAGCAAGGAGTCATCATGTCAGGTAGTCCTGGGGCATGGTCCTAGGGCTCAGGTCAGTTGAAACTGGAGCAGCAGCATGGCCAGGTGGACTGGGGACAGCAAGGAGTCCTCATGTCAGGTAGTCCTGGGGCATGGTCCTAGGGCTCAGGTCAGTTGAAACTGGAGCAGCAGCATGGCCAGGTGGACTGGGGACAGCAAGGAGTCATCATGTCAGGTAGTCCTGGGGCATGGTCCTAGGACTCAGGTCAGTTGAAACTGGAGCAGCAGCATGGCCAGGTGGACTGGGGACAGCAAGGAGTCATCATGTCAGGTAGTCCTGGGGCATGGTCCTAGGGCTCAGGTCAGTTGAAACTGGAGCAGCAGCATGGCCAGGTGGACTGGGGACAGCAAGGAGTCATCATGTCAGGTAGTCCTGGGGCATGGTCCTAGGGCTCAGGTCAGTTGAAACTGGAGCAGCAGCATGGCCAGGTGGACTGGGGACAGCAAGGAGTCATCATGTCAGGTAGTCCTGGGGCATGGTCCTAGGGCTCAGGTCAGTTGAAACTGGAGCAGCAGCATGGCCAGGTGGACTGGGGACAGCAAGGAGTCATCATGTCAGGTAGTCCTGGGGCATGGTCCTAGGGCTCAGGTCAGTTGAAACTGGAGCAGCAGCATGGCCAGGTGGACTGGGGACAGCAAGGAGTCATCATGTCAGGTAGTCCTGGGGCATGGTCCTAGGGCTCAGGTCAGTTGAAACTGGAGCAGCAGCATGGCCAGGTGGACTGGGGATAGCAAGGAGTCTTCATGTCAGGTAGTCCTGGGGCATGGTCCTAGGGCTCAGGTCAGTTGAAACTGGAGCAGCAGCATGGCCAGGTGGACTGGGGACAGCAAGGAGTCATCATGTCAGGTAGTCCTGGGGCATGGTCCTAGGGCTCAGGTCAGTTGAAACTGGAGCAGCAGCATGGCCAGGTGGACTGGGGACAGCAAGGAGTCATCATGTCAGGTAGTCCTGGGGCATAAAGATAAACTTCTTGTTAATCCAAACAGTGTCCAATTTCAGGCTTTACAGCAAAAGCACGACAAACGATTATGTTCGGTCACCGTCAAGTCACAGAAAAACACAGCCATTTTTCCAGCCAAAGAGAGGAGTCACAAAATTCATAAATAGAGAGAATTAATCACTAACCTTTGATGATCTTCATCAGATGACACTCATAGGACTTCATGGTACACAATACATGTATATTTTGTTTGATAAAGTTCATATTTACATAAAAAAAGCAGAGAGCCATATCACTTTACAGAAATACTCATAATAAACGTTGATCAAAGATACAAGTGTTATGTATGGAATTTTAGATCCAATTCTCCTTAATGCAACCGCTGTGTCAGATTTAAAAAAAGCTTTACGGAAAACGCAAACCATGCAATAATCTGAGTACGGGGCTTGGAGATATCTGCCATATATTGTGCAGTCAACAGAAGTCAGACATAACATTATAAATATTCACTTACCTTCATCAGAATGCACTCCCTGTCACGCCCTGGCCATAGAGGCTTTTATTCTCTATTCTGGTTAGGCCAAGGTGTGACTAGGGTGGGCATTCTATGTTCTTTTTTCTATGTTTTTGTATGCATACATTCTTTGTTTTTGGTAGCTGTCTATCGTTGTCTCTGATTGGGAACCATACTTAGGTAGCTCTTGCCCACGGGTTTTGTGGGTAGTTCATTTCTGTTTAGTGTTTTTCACCTTTCAGGACTGTTTTGGTTATTCCCTTTGTTATGTTTGTATTTAGTGTTCAGTGACAATAAACAAATATGATGTACAACGCTGCATCTTGGTCCTCACCTTCTTCCACAGAAAGCCGTTACACTCCCAGGAATCCCAGTTCCACAATAAACGATTGTTTTGTTCGACAATGTCCATCATTTAAGTCCAAATAGCTTCTTGTGTTAGCGCATGTGGTAAACAAATCCAAACTCACGAAGCGCGTTCACCAGTTGCAGACAAAGTCCAAAAGTTACGTTACCATAGAAACATGTCAAACGAAGTGTAGAATCAATCTTTAGGATGTTTATATCATAAATCTTCAATAATGTTCCAACCGGAGAATTCCTTTGTCTGTAGAATTCCTTTGTCTGTCGCTCTCACGTGAACGAGCAGGGGCAAAAAAAAGAAGCAATGGAACGCAGCTCCAACATGTGAAATGCGCGTGACCAGCTCGTGGCGCTCTGCCATACACCTGACTCATTCCCCTCTCATTCGGCCCCACATGATCAATATCCCACTGTATCAATAGGGAATGATTTGAAAAACGACCAACCTCCGATTTCCCACTTCCTGGTTGGATTTTTTTCTCTGCCAAATGATTTCTGTTATACTCACAGACATCATTCAAACAGTTTTAGAAAGTTCCGAGCATATATTAGCAACTGGGACTGAGTAGCAGGCAGTTTACTCTGGGCACCTTATTCATCCAAGCTACTCAATACTGCCCCCAGCAAAACAATTCCTGACATTTAATCGTAGTAAAATTCCCTGTCTTAGGTCAGTTAGGATCACCACTTTTTTTAAAGAATGTGAAATGTCAGAATAATAGTAGAGAGAATGATTTATTTCTGCTTTTGTTTCTTTAATCAGAAAAAAAACTAAATGTAAGTGTAATGTTTATTTAACTAGGCAAGTCAGTTATGAACAAATCATTATTTACATTGACGGCCTACCCCGGCGGGGTATGTGCACGCCCTGTGGGACTCAGGGACAGATGTGATGCAACCTGGATTTGAACCAGCGACTGCCTCTTGCACTGAAATGCAGTGCCTTAGACCACTGCAGCACAACTCAGGAGCCCAGTGTGTGTGTGTGTGTGTGTGTGTGTGTGTGTGTGTGTGTGTGTGTGTGTGCGTGCGTGCGTGTGTGTGTGTGTGTGTGTGTGTGTGTGTGTGTGTGTGTGTGTGTGTGTGTGTGTGTGTGCACCACTTAAGGGAAGGGAAGGGTGAGCAGTGTGGTTGGGGTTTGAGGTTAGAATTAAAATTGGATTTTATTACTTTGTGCCTGTTCCAGTTAGTGACCACTATGCTGAACTGCCTCCAGGGCAAGATTCATGACAATATATGCCAACCTGCCTCCCAGACATCCTCTCTTATCTATACAAGGCTGCAGAAATACAATCTAGTGATGTGGGGATTCTCTCATTCTCTCATAACCCTCAGTACCCAGGTGGGTAGATGGCAGGTTGAATAAAGAGAAGCTAGTGATGTGGGGTTCTCTCATAACCCTCTGTCCCCAGGTGGGTAGATGGCAGGTTGAATAAAGAGAAGCTAGTGATGTGGGGGTTGTCCCCAGGTGGGTAGAAGGTTGAATAAAGAGAAGCTAGTGATGTGGGGGTTCTCTCATAACCCTCATAACCCTCCCAGGTGGGTAGATGGCAGGTTGAATAAAGAGAAGCTAGTGATGTGGGGGTTCTCTCATAACCCTCAGTCCCCAGGTGGGTAGATGGCAGGTTGAATAAAGAGAAGCTAGTGATGTGGGGGTTCTCTCATAACCCTCAGTCCCCAGGTGGGTAGATGGCAGGTTGAATAAAGAGAAGCTAGATGTGGGGGTTCTCTCATAACCCTCAGTCCCAGGTGGGTAGATGGAATAAAGAAAGAGAAGCTAGTGATGTAGGGGGTTCTCTCATAACCCTCAGTCCCCAGGTGGGTAGATGGCAGGTTGAATAAAGAGAAGCTAGTGATGTGGGGGTTCTCTCATAACCCTCAGTCCCCAGGTGGGTAGATGGCAGGTTGAATAAAGAGAAGAGTGATGGGGGTTCTCTCATAACCCTCAGTCCCCAGGTGGGTAGATGGCAGGTTGAATAAAGAGAAGCTAGTGATGTGGGGGTTCTCTCATAACCCAGGTTGAATAAAGAGAAGCTAGTGAGTAACCCCCCAGGTGGGTAGATGGCAGGTTGAATAAAGAGAAGCTAGTGATGTGGGGGTTCTCTCATAACCCTCAGTCCCCAGGTGGGTAGATGGCAGGTTGAATAAAGAGAAGCTAGTGATGTGGGGTTCTCCCCTCATAACCCTCAGTCCCCAGGTGGGTAGATGGCAGGTTGAATAAAGAGAAGCTAGTGATGTGGGGGTTCTCTCATAACCCAGGTTGAATAAAGAGAAGCTAGTGATGTGGGGGTTCTCTCATAACCCTCAGTCCCAGGTGGGTAGATGGCAGGTTGAATAAAGAGAAGCTAGTGATGTGGGTAGGGGGTTTCTCTCATAACCCAGGTGGGTAGATGGCAGGTTGAATAAAGAGAAGCAGTCAGTTCCCCAGGTGGGTAGTGATGGTCCCCAGGTGGGTAGAAGGTTGAATAAAGAGAAGCTAGTGATGTGGGGGTTCTCTCATAACCCTCAGTCCCCAGGTGGGTAGATGGCAGGTTGAATAAAGAGAAGCTGGCAGGTTGTGATGATGTGGGGGTTCTCTCATAACCCTCAGTCTCCAGGTGGGTAGATGGCAGGTTGAATAAAGAGAAGCTAGTGATGTGGGGGTTCTCTCATAACCCTCAGTCTCCAGGTGGGTAGATGGCAGGTTGAATAAAGAGAAGCAGGTGGGTAGATAGGTTGAATGATAGTGATGGGTTCTCTCATAACCCTCAGTCCCCAGGTGGGTAGATGGCAGGTTGAATAAAGAGAAGCTAGTGATGTGGGGGTTCTCTCATAACCCTCAGTCCCCAGGTGGGTAGATGGCAGGTTGAATAAAGAGAAGCTAGTGATGTGGGGGTTCTCTCATAACCCTCAGTCCCCAGGTGGGTAGATGGCAGGTTGAATAAAGAGAAGCTAGTGTGGGGGTTCTCTCATAACCCTCAGTCCCCAGGTGGGTAGATGGAGGTTGGCTAGTGATGTGGGGGTTGAATAGAAGGTTGAATAAAGAGAAGCTAGTGATGTGGGGGTTCTCTCATAACCCTCAGTCTCCAGGTGGGTAGATGGCAGGTTGAATAAAGAGAAGCTAGTGATGTGGGGGTTCTCTCATAACCCTCAGTTCCCAGGTGGGTAGATGGCAGGTTGAATAAAGAGAAGCTAGTGATGTGGGGGTTCTCTCATAACCCTCAGTCTCCAGGTGGGTAGATGGCAGGTTGTTAAGGGATTTTTTAAATCAATAATGACTAATTATGTAACATTTCAATCAGGACTGACTAATCAGAATACTATTATGTTACTGTATATGTACTAATCAGAATACTATTATGTTACTGTATATGTACTAATCAGAATACTATTATGTTACTGTATAGATGTATGAATTTTCTTTTTAATCCTAGTACTGAATATAATGTGTGTAAATAAAATCAAGAATTAGAACAATGACTGTCTGTACCATGGTAGAAATGAATTAACTTCTAGCCAGACTGGCTAGAAGGCTTATCTACACAAACTGGCCTTGGCTCGGTCATATATTATCTTAATAGGGGGAGACGATGTGAGAACCATACAGCCATTGTACTGGAGCGGAGATGACACGGGCTAAAACTAATGACGTCATTTTCAGTTTATAACCTGTGGTAAAAGTGTGTAATGGACAGTATTCTCGTGAATAAACGCTGCTGATTGACTTTAAGACTGGGTCTGTCCACTCTGTCCATTTTATACAAATAGTAGTCATACAAATTCTTATGGATTGACAGTGTTTAATTTTAATTGGGTATTAAAACAGAGGAATTTAATTCCTGTAACAATTGGTCCTTCAAGCCGGATCTAAAAGACCCGTCTCTGCCATCTGAAGGTCGTACGCCCAAAAATCGTGCACGAGCAGGTTGGGTCCCATTATTTAAGACCTGGCCTCTGAATTGAGGGAAAGACCAGGCCGGTGTACATCCCAGACCGATAGGGACGGTGACTAGATCCAACGAACAATGCTTTTCCCAGTCGGCGGCAAGGTCAGTAGCCTATATTCTCGATTCTGGGGGGATTTGAGTTCTTTGATTGACGTTCTACATTTTCATTCATCAATATTGGGAGCTTAGCTATTCCCACAGGGTTTTGAAGCCAGATGGGTTATTAATCAATGATTAAACAAATAAATACGGTTAGTGGAGAAAATACAGATAAACAACGGGCAGAGGGGCTAAATACAGCTAGGATATGGTTAGCCGAGGCCAGGAAGGGCGCTGAGAACAAAGGAAAAGGAAGGGAGGCGTCCAAAATCTGACTCGGACAAAGACCCTGAATAGAAGATGATACTACTAAAATAGTCAGGAAGGGTTTAAATTAGGACTATTTCCTGGGAATTCCCGGTGCCGGAGTTTGCGACTACAGACAATTATAATGATTTAATTATTGGCGGGGAAACTCAATCATTTCAATAGCGGGACACTTAGGTTCTTATCTCAGCTTTGAAACCGATAGACTAAAATTGATTTTAGATTGTAATTCATCTATTTGTATGTTTTGCCTGAAAAATATGGTCGCTAGTGTTTGTATAAAATAAATAAAATATGGTCGCTAGTGTTTGTATAAAATATGGTCGCTAGTGTTTGTATAAAATATGGTCGCTAGTGTTTGTATAAAATATGGTCGCTAGTGTTTGTATAAAATATGGTCGCTAGTGTTTGTATAAAATATGAACTGAACATTTAATATGTTGTTTAGGTTGACTTGAAAGAAGAATTCATTCAAAATAATGGCGAGACAACTTCGATGTTATACGCTGTTTTGCCCAAAATTATCTGCTAGAATAATGTATTGAGATGGGAGTCGTATTTAAATAAATGTATCATAGAAGAGAAAGTCACCTAAACCTTAATAAATGTAGGGAATAACTGAGAGATACGAAACAGTTTTGTGCCACCAGGATGATATATTTTTTTACGAATCGACTGACATACGATAAATTTAGCACAGAACATGGTACGTTTAAATGTTAGGATAAAGAAAGTTGAGAAGTTTGGTTGGTTTTACTTTGTCGATAGAATTTAAAGCAGAACTCAATCTGAATAGGGAATATGTATTTTACAGAGGCAGGCTGATTTGAAGGTAAAACTGTGTAATTTTACGTTGACTACACACAACGTTCCTCAAATAATGACAGAGAAAATGGGTTGTGGCATTTAGAGGGAAAATGCATGCATTATAGCTTGAGTTACTTTTGATATTTGTTTTGCACATTTATAACATCCTAAAGCTTGATTCTGCACTTAGTTGGACCAGTTTAGTCGATATATAATATGTAATTTTGAAGTTTTGATGCGCATCCACTAGAATTTTGGCTGCATTTCAACCGGAATTTGTCGCGTTTGATAACCCAAAGACACAGACTTGAAAACCAAACGCAGTTTTTGGTAAGTATGACTCCTTCCACGTCTTCTGATCGAAGAACATCAAAGGTAAGGGAATATTTATGTGTTAATTTAGTGTTTCTCTGAACTCCAACATAGAGGAGACATAATGCTAATTTCTGAGCGCCTTCTCATATTATAGCCTAGTGAACGAATTCTGTAACGTTAAAAATAAATGTAACACAGCGGTTGCATTAAGAAGAAGTGTATCTTTCTATCTATATGTAGAACATGTATATTTAGTCAAAGTTTATGATGTGTATTGCTTGTTATCTGACGTTATCTGACGGAGCTATCATCATTTGTCCGGACATTTGAGTAGCATTTTTTGAACATGGCGTCATTGTAAACAGAGATTTATGGATATAAATGGCATATTATTGAAAAAACATAAATGTACTGTGTAACATGTCCTATTACTGTCATCTGATGAAGATTTTCAAAAGGTTAGTGAATTATTTTTATTTTAATCCTGCGTTTGTTGATTGCATATTTTGTTCAACTTGGCTATTCAAATTAGCTGTGTCTTTGGTGGTGGTTTGACATAAATATGTGCTATGTTTTTGCCGTAAAACATTTTAGAAATCTGACTTGCTGGGTAGATGAACAAGGTGTTTATCTTTCATTTGAGCTATTGGACTTGTTAATGTGTGGAGGTTAAATATTTCTAAGAATATTTTTGCATTCCATGCGCCACGTTCCAGCTGAACGTGGGAGGGATCGTTCCCAAAAGGGAACCCACCACGTTAACAGGTTGTATCATGTATGTCGCATGTTCATTTAAGTAAACATATACATAGACGTTGTTTAAAACTGATGATTAATGATTTGAGTCAAAGGGGAATTATCATTAGGTTTAGTTTATAGTTCCCTTTTCAGTTTCTGAATCGAGGTAGCATAGTGAATGCTAGTTAGGCATTTTGAGTTCTTCTGGGGAAATTGATGTTCAGGTGTCTCACTTTTAGATCTCTTGGGGAGAGTGGGTGCGATTGAGGCCATAAACGACCAAATTGAAAAAGCCCTGGAAGTTTTGTTTATTCATTAAGGTTTGCAAATATATAGACATAAAACATTTGTTAGGACTATTTGTTTTAGTGCAAAGGTATTTTAAAGAGGCACACTCACATATGGAACTTTATGAGTTTTTATTTTCTGAGTTTTAATTAACAAGTGAATTTTTTTTTATTTGAAGGATAAAGGGTTCTTTAATATGTCTAATGTGGTATGGAACATGACTATAAAAGGGCGGTATGACCTATTGACCTTATCATGGCTATCATTTGGGGTCTGATCAGCCTCATGGGAGAGCCAGTTGTATAATGAATGTGTGGTCATTTGGGTTACTAGTTGACCACACATTTTAGAGTTTTACATTTACATTTACATTTAAGTCATTTAGCAGACGCTCTTATCCAGAGCGACTTACAAATTGGTGCATTCACCTTATGACATCCAGTGGAACAACCACTTTACAATAGTGCATCTAAATATTTTAAGGGGGGGGAGGGGGGGTGAGAAGGATTACTTTATCCTATCCTAGGTATTCCTTAAAGAGGTGGGGTTTCAGGTGTCTCCGGAAGGTGGTGATTGACTCCGCTGTCCTGGCGTCGTGAGGGAGTTTGTTCCACCATTGGGGAGCCAGAGCAGCGAACAGTTTTAGCTTGGGGTTAGAATTATTGTTTGAATCACTGATGAGAAAGTGTTTCAGGATTCTGTTTTACAAATATTAGCTGTGAAGTTTTTAAATGGGCTATTATTGATTTGGTATTACAACAGAAAATAATCCTATTTATCATTGAGAATAAATAGGGGGAGATAAAACATGGTCCTTTGAGGTTTGGACAGGACACCTTATTAACCTGTTAGTCCTACCCACACCGTATTCGGTAGCGTAATCATAGCCTCAAGCTCATTACCATAACGCAACGTTAGCGATTTCTAAAAATCGCAAATGAAATGAAATAAATATGCCTATCCTCAAGCTTATCCTTTTCTTAACAATCCTGTCGTCTCAGATTTTCAAAATATGCTTTAGAACCAGAGAAAATCAATAATTTGTGTAAGAGTGGTGATAGCTAGCTTAGCATTTAGCGTTAGCATTTAGCACGCAACATATTCACAAAAACCAGCAAAGGGATCAAATAAAATAATTTACCTTTGAAGAACTTCAGATGTTTCAATGAGGAGACTCTCAGTTACATAGCAGATGTCCAGTTTTTCCTGAAAGATGCTTGTGTAGGACACAACGTTCCGTTTTGTTACTATGCATTTGGCTACCGAAACTAACCGAAAATTCAGTCACCTACACGTCAAACTTTTTTCCGAATTAACTCCATAATATCGACTGAAACATGGAAAACGTTGTTTGAATCCATCCTCAAGGTGTTTTGTCATATATCTCTTCATTGAAATGCCATTCCTGGAAGCCTGCATTGTTCTCAGATTCGGATGGAAAAATACTGGTACCTGACTTTTACGCACCAATTTCCACACAGACACCGTGCGGGACCCCTGGTAAATGTAGTCTCTTATGGTCAATCTTCCAATGATATGCCTACAAATACGTCACAATGCTGCAGACACCTTGGGGAAACGATAGGAAGTGTCCGTTCATTCCTGTCGCATTCACAGCCATATAAGGCGATCATGGAAAACGTGCCATCAGAAATCCTGTTGATTTCCTGGTCGCTCAAACATCTTGGTTTTGCCTGTAGGTTTTGTTCTAAGGCACTCACAGTGAAAATCTTTGCAGTTCTGGAATCGTCAGAGTGTCTTCTTTCCAAAACTATCAATTCCAAGCATAGTCGAGCATCTTTTCGTGACAAAATATTGCGCTAAAAACGGGCACGTCTTTTTATCCAAAAATGAAATACTGCCCCTAGAGTCTTAACCGGTTAAGCCAATAGGGCAGTAAATTACATAGAAAAATATGTTTTAGTTCTTAGGGGTGATAAATTACTGTAGATAAGGTATTCCACACTATGCCTCATATATTAAATTCATGTTATTGTCAGATAGAATACTGAGGATCTCTGAAGGAAAGAGCTTGTAAGTGTAAGAAGGATTTTGAATATGGTTAGCATTAATTTTGGCTTTGTTTGACCATTAGGAGGTTTTTATTTAAATAGTATTACATTTGACAGGAATATATGACATCTGTGATGATTTAGGATTTTGGTAAGGATTAAGATAGATTGATTAAGGACATGTAAGGACTTTAGAGATTGCCACTTATAGACATGTTTTTTCTAAAATCAATGATTTTAGATAGTCAAACAGTGAGACGCTTAGTGGCGTTTGAGAGATAGGAGAGAAAGGAATTACTGTTTAAATGGGTAAATATATATATTTAATAACATATATAAATAGCACAGATACTTCTTAAACTAGATAAGACACTGGACAGAGAATTGATACAGGATTGGGATTAATGGATGCCCAAGGGAGAATTGGACATACATGATAATGTCAGAATATAAGGATAATTTACTAATCCTACCTAAGTCATTATTTAAGGTAGATAAGGTTGTTACCTGGGCAGAGCCAGGTATCAAAAGGGGGTAAGTAGTGGCCTATTGGATAATAAACAGATAATAAAATAAAAATGTAGCTAACAAATAGGCATAGAAGTTAAAGATATAATCAGATAAATCATATGAAAAACTGTTTGTTAACCAAGCCTGCATGTCCAGGATTTTATGCATTACAGGTGAACTACAGGTGAAGTCACTCAATACAGTCCCTGAGGCTTGTTGGGGGGACCATACCAAGGACTCCTGGTGACAGTTAGCTGAAAGAGCTACCCGGATTCATATCACAAGGCGGGAGGGTAAGACATAAACAATTGTGAACAATAAACAGTGTTCGAGAGGAGAACTGGAATTAACAGAATTCCGGAGGCCATCTCTCGAATGAAGAAAATCCTTTCTGTCATTTCACCCCTGTTTTTGTTCATAGAAGTGAAGGTGTGTCTGGCTCTTGCTAATGATGTGTTCTCGGGGAGAGGGTGGGGCTTCACATGGGCGCTGTTCGTCTGAGCTGTCTTATCGTGGGTGCCATATTCCTGATACAGCACGTCCCACCTGAGTATGCGGAGAGTGGTAATCCTACCTGTCCTATCACCCCTGTTTTTGTTCATAGAAGTGAAGATGTGTCTGGCTCTTGCTGTTCACGAAAGCAGGAATGCCAGATAATGACAGTTGTATTGATTGCACTATTTATATCCCCAGGTTCCCCTTAAATCAAGACTTCCTCCCTTTACAGTGACCGGAGGAGATTATTACCGTTTGGTACAGTACTCTTGGGAAATGATGTCAGGGCGAGGTTTTACCGACAGATTGGACAGGATTATGCTACTTTGTACATTTGGGAATGCCTTTCACACTCATTCAACACCAAGACATGAAGTTTAGCCAAATGGGAAAAAGAGTTACTCCATCCGGGTCTCTTGATGACAAAGTATACATTGATAACATTGGGGTTCCACGGGGGGGCTAGATGAGTTCAAAGCAAGAAATCAGATCCTAGCAGGATTAGAGTTAAGTATTTCCGGGTGGTCTACTCTCAATAAGAACGTGGACTGGATTAATTATATTTATGATAATCAACAGAGCTTTAACAAGTATACCAGAGATGCTATTAAAGGTTTTGCAGAACAGACTGAAGCAACCAGCCTGATGGCTTGGCAGAATATAATTGCATTAGATATGTTATTGGCTGAAAAGGGAGAAGTATGCGTGATTATTGGGACCATGTTTGTGCTTACATCCCAAATAACACAGCTCCGGACGAATCAGTGCCCAAAGCCTCAGCTGGTTTGACCACCCTGGCTCACGGGTTGGCAGAAAACTCTGGGGTGGATACTTCTCTGACTAATTGGGTTTGATAGTATGTTCGAAAAAAAATAATATTATGATCACTGTATTATGGGCTACATTCACCTGTGTGACTGTTTAGTTTTATGGGGCTGTTGTCTAATTCCCTGTGTATGAGGCCTTATTTCCAGGAAATCGATGACAATAGATGGTGAGGTACCAGGGGATTCCAGGTTCTGACCCGCGGAGTGCTGATTGTCTACAGGACAAGTGGATGAATCTGGATCCTTCAGTTGCGGGGAATTTATGTTTGAAGAGACCATTTTTGATGTTTAGGGAGGCTAGGTTGTATCCCGTTTCAATAATAGACTGTTTTTTTATGATTGTAACGAAAATCCTGATAAGAAGAGTTATGATTCTGATGTAGGCCTGAGAAACAATTATGGCGAATTTTCTCTCTTGCTCCCAGTATTGAATATAATGTAGTCAAGAGTTTAGAACAATGACAGTCTGTTCATTGGAACAAATGAATGAACTATCTCCAGACTGTCTAGAATGCTTATCTACACTGACTGACCTTGGCTCTAGGTGAGGAGGGAAGGCTTGAGATCTATAGAGCCTTTCTACCAGTGTCAAGAAGAGACGGAACATTTAGAAAACGCTGACGTCATTTTCAGTTTATAACTTGTGGTAAAATGTGTATGTACTCAGTAGTCTCTTGAATAAAGGCTGTTACTTGACTTTAAGACTGGGACTCTGTCCATTCCTATAAAATAAGGGTCTTACAAATCCTTATGAATTGACAGAGTGTTTAATTTTAATTGGGAATTGAAACAGAGGAATTAAATTCCTTCAACAGAAACGCAAGTACACTCTCTCTCGTGACCGCGCGCAACGAGACCGAGGCTTTCTACCAGACCACCCACCAAAAGAGCTATTATGTGTCATGTTTTGTCATTTAGAATCATACAACCAGAATCTACAGACAGTGACATCTTGTGGATGTGGCACTGCTTTTCTATATTGAGTTCTCACTTCCTGTTTCTATTTCTTCTCAGGTTTGTGTCTGCCATATGAGTTCTTATACTCACAGACATAATTCAAACAGTTTTAAAAACTCCCAGAGTGTTTCTATCCACCAGTAATCATCATTTAGCATATATTCCCATCTGGGAAAGATCCTTTTCCCTGATTAGAGTCCCTATTTCATCCAAAAGTGTTTCCCCCCTAGCCTGTCAGGTTCCTTGCCAAACCAACCATATAATTGTGTAACGCTCCTGTTGTCGGTTTTGCTCAGATGGTCAGGGTTGAGCAGGATTGGATAGAGTTGTCTGGTTAGGGTTCCCGAGGCAACCTGCTGGATTCAGGGTTGCTGTTCAAGGAGTTCCAGGGTTGTTTAGTGTTATGGTTCGAGGGTTAGGGTTGGGTTGGTGTTCAGGTTAGGTTTTGGTTAGGGTTAGTGTTGGGTTGGTTAGGGTTGGGGTTGGGTTAGGGTTAGGTTTTGGTGTTAGGGTGTGGTTCACCTGCAGGATATGGTTAGGGTTGTGAATAGGGTTGGGTTGAAGCAGAATTAAGGATAGTGACATCTTGTGGATTAGTGCAGGGTTTTTAGGATTGAGTTCTAGAGTTGGTTTAGGGTTTCTTTAGGTTTGTGTTGGATTGGGTTAGGTTTGGGTCACAGACATAGGTTCAAAGTGTTTAGTTGGGTTAGGATTTTCTATTAGGTTAGGGTTAGTGTTGGGTTGGGTTAGGTTAAGGTTGGGTTGGGTTAGGATTGAGTTAGTGTTGGGTTGGGTTAGTGTTGGGTTGGGTTGGGTTAGGTTTAGGGTTAGGGTTAAGTATATAGTTGGGTTAGGGTTAGGTTAGTGTTGTGTTGGGTTAGGGTTGGGTTAGGGTTGGATTGGGTTAGAAATGGGTTAGTGTTGGGTTGGGTTAGGGGTAAGGATATAGTTGGGTTAGGGTTAGGGTTAGGGTTAGGGTTAGGGTTAGTGTTGGGTTGGGTTAGGATTGGGTTAGGTTTGGATTGGGTTAGGTTAGTGTTGGGTTGGGTTAGGATTGGGTTAGGGTTAGGCTAGGGTTAGTGTTAGGATTGGGTTAGTGTCTGGTTGGGTTAAGTTAGGGTTAAGGATATAGTTGGGTTAGGGTTAGGTTAGTGTTGGGTTGGGTTAGGTTAGTGTTGAGTTGGGTTAGGATTAGGTTAGGGTTGGGTTGGGTTAGGTTTATGGTTAGGGTTAAGGATATAGTTGGGTTAGGATTTGTTTAGGGTTAGGGTTAGGGTTGGGATGGTGTTCAGGTTAGGTTTTGGTTAGGGTTAGAGTTGGGTTGGTTAGGGTTGGGGTTGGGGTTGGGGTTGGGTTAGGGTTAGGTTGGTGTTACGGTGTGGTTAGGGTCAAAGATATGGTTAGGGTTGCGAATAGGGTTGGGTTGAAGCTAGGGTTAGGGTTAGGGTTAAGGATAGAGTTGGGTTAGGGTTAGTGTTGGATTAGGGTTGGGTTGGTGTTAGGGTTAGGGTTGGGTTAGGGTTAGTGTTGAGTTAGGGTTGGGTTAGGGTTGAGTTAGGGTTAGGTTAGGGTTGGATTAGGGTTAGGGTTGAGTTAGGGTTGGGTTAGGGTTAAGGATTGAGTTGGTTTAGGATTAGGGTTGGGTTAGTGTTATAAGGTTAGGTTTGGGTTAGGGTTAGAGTTGACGTTGGGTTATGGTTGGGTTAGGTTTAGTTTTGGGATAGGGTTAAGAGTTGGGTTTGGATTGGGTTAGGTTAGTGTTGGGTTGGGTTAGGTTTATGGTTAGGGTTAAGGATATAGTTGGGTTAGGGTTAGGTTAGTGTTGGGTTGGGTCCGATTGGGTTAGTGTTGGGTTGGGTTAGGTTAGTGTTGGGTTGGGTTGGGTTAGGTTTAGGGTTAGGGTTAGGGATATGGGTTAGGGTTAGGGTTAAGGATATAGTTGGGTTAGGGCAGTGTTTCTTAACCTTGTTGGAGGTACTGAACCCCACCAGTTTCATATGCACATTCACCGAACCCTTAAGTGGAAAAATAAATTATGATTTTTTCAAATTCAAAACATAGGTATATATTTTACTGGTGCACAAAATGAACCGTGCGTCAACATCACTGTGTTCAAAGAACAAAATCATCAAAACATGATTTTCACACAAAAACAAAAACATAATAATGAATATTTACTGTAAATCAGTGTGACTTCTGCTGTTGCCTTTCAGAGACCAGTTCAGAAATGCGGGTTCACCTTGGCAAGTGCCACTCTCATGTTATTTTCGCAACAAAGTCTGTTCCTTTTCTTTGTTTTTATGTCCAGCATCCTCAAAGGATTGCTCGCATAGATGTTGTAACAAACGGTATGAAAATCTCAAGAGCTTTCTTAGCAATAACAGGGTACGTTACCATTTGTTGACACCAAAATTATGAAAGCGTTGTTGTTCTGAAGAGTTGCTGTTGAACCTGGCTCTGCTGAATTTCAATGATTTCATTGAGGTATTCATCATTGACATCTGTTGTCTCAACACTAAACGTGAACGGCTGTCTCGCCCATGCTGGATATGACTCTCTTGTAGGGAAGTATCCGTGGAGAGACTTTGCAAGCTCATTGGCATTGCAAATCATGCAGTTAGGACACTGACTCCCATCACGTTCCGTTATACATGTGAATCCATATTGTACATATGCGTCCAACCACTTTCATTTTTTGCCTGACATAGTAAGTGTGAAGGGATTCAAATATTAAGAAAGAAATCACAAGACATACCATCACGACAGTCACAAGTAGACTACTGGGTCCCTGCAGCACAGATAGGTTAGGTTAGCGTGATCACCTGCAGTCAATGATGGCCAAGTTGGGCGTGTCAACAGGAATCATATGAGTCGGATGTGTGTCTTGACCTCCGGAACCCTGAGACTGACTCACCGAACCCCTGGGGTTCGATCGAACCCAGGTTAAGAACCACTGAGTTAGGGTTAGGTTAGTGTTGGGTTGGGTTAGGATTGGGTTAGGGTTGGTTTAGGGTTAGGGTTAGTGTTGGGTTGGGTTAGGATTAGGTTAGGGTTGGTTTAGGGTTAGTGTTGGGTTGGGTTAGGATTAGGTTAGGGTTGGTTTAGGGTTAGGGTTAGGTTAGTGTTGGGTTGAGTTAGGATTGGGTTAGGGTTGGTTTAGGGTTAGGGTTAGGTTAGTGTTGGTTTGGGTTAGGATTGGGTTAGGGTTAGGTTAGTGTTGGGTTGGGTTAGGGTTAGGGTTAAGGATATAGTTGGGTTAGGGTTAGGTTAGTGTTGGGTTGGGTTTGGATTGGGATAGGTTTGGGTTGGGTTAGGTTAGTTTTGGTTTGGGTTAGGAATGGGTTAGGTTTGGTTTAGGGTTAGGTTCAGGTTATTGTTGGGTTGGGTTAGGATTGGGTTAGGCTTAGGTTAGTGTTGGGTTGGGTTAGGAATGGGTTAGGTTTGGTTTAGGGTTAGGTTCAGGTTAGTGTTGGGTTGGGTTAGGATTGGGTTAGGCTTAGGTTAGTGTTGGGTTGGGTTAGGATTGGGTTAGGGTTGGTTTAGGGTTAGGTTAGTGTTGGGTTCGGTTAGGATTGGGTTAGCGTTGGTTTACAGTTAGTGTTAGGGTTAGGTTATTGTTGGGTTGGGTTAGGGTGAGGGTTAAGGATATAGTTGGGTTAGGGTTAGGTTAGTGTTGGGTTGGGTTAGGATTGGGTTAGGTTTGGGTTGGGTTAGGTTAGTGTTGGGTTGGGTTAGGATTAGGTTAGGGTTAGGTTAGGTTAGGGTTGGGTTGGGTTAGGTTTATGTTTAGGGTTAAGGATATAGTTGGGTTATGGTTTGGTTAGGGTTGGGTTGGGTTAGGTTAGTGTTGGGTTTGGTTAGGATTGGGTTAGGGTTGGTTTAGGGTTAGTGTTAGGGTTCAGTTATTGTTGGGTTGGGTTAGGGTTAGGGTTAAGGATATAGTTGGGTTAGGGTTAGGTTATTGTTGGGTTGGGTTAGGATTAGGTTAGGGTTGGTTTAGGGTTAGGGTTAGTGTTGGGTTGGGTTTGGATTGGGATAGGGTTGGGTTAGGATTGGGTTAGGGTTGGTTTAGGGTTAGGTTAGTGTTGGGTTAGGTTAGTTTTGGGTTGGGTTAGGAATGGGTTCGGTTTGGTTTAGG
This sequence comes from Oncorhynchus gorbuscha, assembly GCF_021184085.1. NCBI lineage: Eukaryota > Metazoa > Chordata > Actinopteri > Salmoniformes > Salmonidae > Oncorhynchus > Oncorhynchus gorbuscha. The sequence continues at coordinate 405,776 of NW_025745417.1, forward strand.
GTTAGGTTCAGGTTATTGTTGGATTGGGTTAGGATTGGGTTAGGCTTAGGTTAGTGTTGGGTTGGGTTAGGATTGGGTTAGGTTTGGTTTAGGGTTAGGTTCAGGTTAGTGTTGGGTTGGGTTAGGATTGGGTTAGGCTTAGGTTAGTGTTGGGTTGGGTTAGGATTGGGTTAGGGTTGGTTTAGGGTTAGGTTAGTGTTGGGTTCGGTTAGGATTGGGTTAGCATTGGTTTAGGTTTAGTGTTAGGGTTAGGTTATTGTTGGGTTGGGTTAGGGTTAGGGTTAAGGATATAGTTGGGTTAGGGTTAGGTTAGTGTTGGGTTGGGTTAGGATTGGGTTAGGTTTGGGTTGGGTTAGGTTAGTGTTGGGTTGGGTTAGGATTAGGTTAGGGTTAGGTTAGTGTTGGGTTGGGTTAGATTTATGATTAGGGTTAAGGATATAGTTGGGTTAGGGTTTGGTTAGGGTTGGGTTGGGTTAGGTTAGTGTTGGGTTCGGTTAGGATTGGGTTAGGGTTGGTTTAGGGTTAGTGTTAGGGTTAGGTTATTGTTGGGTTGGGTTAGGGTTAAGGATATAGTTGGGTTAGGGTTAGGTTAGTGTTGGGTTGGGTTAGGGTTAGGTTAGGGTTGGTTAAGGGTTAGGGTTAGTGTTGGGTTGGGTTAGGGTTAGGATTAGGTTAGGGTTAGGTTAGGGTTGGGTTGGGTTAGGTTTATGGTTAGGGTTAAGGATATAGTTGGGTTAGGGTTTGGTTAGGGTTAGTGTTAGGGTTGGGTTGGTGTTCAGGTTAGGTTTTGGTTAGGGTTAGAGTTGGGTTGGGTTAGGGTTAGGTTGGTGTTAGGGTGTGGTTAGGGTTAATGATATGGTTAGGGTTGCGAGTAGGGTTGGGTTGAAGCCAGGGTTAGGGTTAGGGTTAGTGTTGGATTAGGGTTGGGTTGGGTTAGGGCTGGATTAGGGTTGGATTAGTGTTGGATTAGGGTTAGTGTTGGTTTGGGTTAGGATTAGGTTAGGGTTGGTTTAGGGTTAGGGTTAGGTTAGTGTTGGGTTGGGTTAGGATTGGGTTAGGGTTGGTTTAGGGTTAGGTTAGTGTTGGGTTGGGTTAGTTTAGGGTTAGTTTAGTGTTGGGTTGGGTTAGGTTAGTGTTGGGTTGGGTTAGGTTAGTGTTGGGTTGGGTTAGGATTGGGTTAGGGTTGGTTTAGGGTCAGTGTTGGGTTGGATTAGGATTGGGTTAGAGTTGGTTTAGGGTTAGGGTTAGGTTAGTGTTGGTTTGGGTTAGGATTGGGTTAGGGTTGGTTTAGTGTTGGGTTAGGTTAGTGTTGGGTTAGGATAGTTTTGGGTTGGGTTAGGATTGGGTTAGGGTTGGTTTAGGGTTAGGGTTAGGTTAGAGTTGGTTTGGGTTAGGATTGGGTTAGGGTTAGGTTAGTGTTGGGTTGGGTTAGGGTTAGGGTTAAGGATATAGTTGGGTTAGGGTTAGGTTAGTGTTGGGTTGGGTTAGGATTGGATTGGGATAGGTTTGGGTTGGGTTGGGTTAGGATTGGGTTAGGGTTAGGTTAGTGTTGGGTTGGGTTAGGGTTAGGGTTAAGGATATAGTTGGGTTAGGGTTAGGTTTGGGTTGGGTTGGGTTAGGATTGGGTTAGGGTTGGTTTAGGGTTGGGTTAGGTTAGTGTTGGGTTAGGTTAGTTTTGGGTTGGGTTAGGATTGGGTTAGGGTTGGTTTAGGGTTAGCAGCCTGGCAGGTCTACACAGTGAGAGAGAGGGGGGGGTAGAGAGGGGGGGGGGGAGAGAAAGAGGAGGGGGGGGGGAGAAAGAGAGAGAGGGAGTGAGAGAGAGTGAGAGAGAGACAGGGGGGGCGGATTCTTTAACCAGTTTGGCTCATTGGATAGGTCAGAGTCTATGTTTGTGAGAGATAGGGGAGTGTGGAGACGGAGAGAGGAGCGAAGAGACAGAGGGAGATACTACAGACATTATCACAACCTGCCACTGGAGGAAGACAAATAAACAGTTTTTGTTAGTTTGTCATTCTTACATTCATGGTCACAAAACAATCCCATCATTGTGGCAGAGAGAGAGAGAGAGAGAAGACTGGATAACACTCAGTCATCCTTTTTCTGTCTCTATTTGGTTAGGTCAGGGTGTGATGTGGGGTGGGCATTCTATGTTTTGTTTTCTACGTTTCTTTATTTCTATGTTTTGGCTGGGTATGGTTCAGGGACAGCTGTCTATCGTTGTCTCTCATTGGTTTGGACAGGGTGTGATGTGGGGTGGGCATTCTATGTTTTGTTTTCTGTGTTTCTTTATTTCTATGTTTTGGCTGGGTATGGTTCAGGGACAGCTGTCTATCGTTGTCTCTGATTGGTTTGGTCAGGGTGTGACTGGGGTGGGCATTCTATGTTTTGTTTTCTGTGTTTCTTTATTTCTATGTTTTGGCTGGGTATGGTTCAGGGACAGCTGTGTATCGTTGTCTCTGATTGGTTTGGACAGGGTGTGATGTGGGGTGGGCATTCTATGTTTTGTTTTCTACATTTCTTTATTTCTAAGTTTTGGCTGGGTATGGTTCAGGGACAGCTGTGTATCGTTGTCTCTGATTGGGATCCATACTTAGGTAGCCCCTTTCCCTTCTTTCAGTGTGGGAAGTTAACTTTGTTAGTGGCTCTTTGCCATGTAAGCGTCACAGTTGTTTTTTATAGAGCTCTGGTCAAAGTAGTGCACTATGTAGGCAATAGGGTGTTATAGAGCTCTGGTCTAAAGTAGTGTACCACAGTATGTAGGGAATAGGGTGTTATAGAGCTCTGGTCTAAAGTAGTGTACCACAGTATGTAGGGAATAGGGTGTTATAGAGCTCTGGTCTAAAGTAGTGTACTATGTAGGGAATAGGGTGTTATAGAGCTCTGGTCAAAGTAGTGTACTACAGTATGTAGGGAATAGGGTGTTATAGAGCTCTGGTCAAAGTAGTGCACTACACTATGTAGGGAATAGGGTGTTATAGAGCTCTGGTCAAAGTAGTGTACTACACTATGTAGGGAATAGGGTGTTATAGAGCTCTGGTCTAAAGTAGTGTACCACAGTATGTAGGGAATAGGGTGTTATAGAGCTCTGGTCTAAAGTAGTGTACCACAGTATGTAGGGAAGAGGGTGTTATAGAGCTCTGGTCTAAAGTAGTGTACTACACTATGTAGGCAATAGGGTGTTATAGAGCTCTGGTCTAAAGTAGTGTACCACAGTATGTAGGGAATAGGGTGTTATAGAGCTCTGGTCTAAAGTAGTGTACCACAGTATGTAGGGAATAGGGTGTTATAGAGCTCTGGTCTAAAGTAGTGTACCACAGTATGTAGGGAATAGGGTGTTATAGAGCTCTGGTCTAAAGTAGTGTACCACAGTATGTAGGGAATAGGGTGTTATAGAGCTCTGGTCTAAAGTAGTGTACTACACTATGTAGGCAATAGGGTGTTATAGAGCTTTGGTCTAAAGTAGTGTACTACTATTCCCCATAATGCACCACACAGCCCTATGGGCCCTGGTCAAAGTAGTGCACTATATAGGGAACAGGGTGCCACTTTGGGACAGATACTCAGACTTGAATCACTGGTCCTGGAGACTGCTAGTTGTTCATACGGTTGTTTTTAATGATTAACCTGGAAATGCAGTGGTCTGAATCAGGGTCACACAGTGTTTCTTGGAAGTCTTAACCAAATCTACTCTGAAACAAAGGTATCACCTCAAACACATGGTTCTGGGCTTAAAGAAAGAAGACACCTGTACCATGTCAGATATGGAGTTGAAATGGATTCCATTTGGGGGTTTTTCACCCCAATATTACACTTTATATACATCACAGATGACTGAAATACAGCAAACCCCTTTGGCAGAGAAACACCGGATTTTAGGCATAAAAAAATGAATTCTTTATTAATTATGAAATTATAAAAAATATGAATAACATTCCACCATGAGGTCACTAGGTAATAATGATACAATATGAATAACATTCCACCATGAGGTCACTAGGTAATAATGATACAATATGAATAACATTCCACCATGAGGTCACTAGGTAATAATGATACAATATGAATAACATTCCACCATGAGGTCACTAGGTAATAATGATACAATATGAATAACATTCCACCATGAGGTCACTAGGTAATAATGATACAATATGAATAACATTCCACCATGAGGTCACTAGGTAATAATGATACAATATGAATAACATTCCACCATGAGGTCACTAGGTAATAATGATACAATATGAATAACATTCCACCATGAGGTCACTAGGTAATAATGATACAATATGAATAACATTCCACCATGAGGTCACTAGGTAATGATACAATATGAATAACATTCCACCATGAGGTCACTAGGTAATAATGATACAATATGAATAACATTCCACCATGAGGTCACTAGGTAATAATGATACAATATGAATAACATTCCACCATGAGGTCACTAGGTAATAATGATACAATATGAATAACATTCCACCATGAGGTCACTAGGTAATAATGATACAATATGAATAACATTCCACCATGAGGTCACTAGGTAATAATGATACAATATGAATAACATTCCACCATGAGGTCACTAGGTAATAATGATACAATATGAATAACATTCCACCATGAGGTCACTAGGTAATAATGATACAATATGAATAACATTCCACCATGAGGTCACTAGGTAATAATGATACAATATGAATAACATTCCACCATGAGGTCACTAGGTAATAATGATACAATATGAATAACATTCCACCATGAGGTCACTAGGTAATAATGATACAATATGAATAACATTCCACCATGAGGTCACTAGGTAATAATGATACAATATGAATAACATTCCACCATGAGGTCACTAGGTAATAATGATACAATATGAATAACATTCCACCATGAGGTCACTAGGTAATAATGATACAATATGAATAACATTCCACCATGAGGTCACTAGGTAATAATGATACAATATGAATAACATTCCACCATGAGGTCACTAGGTAATAATGATACAATATGAATAACATTCCACCATGAGGTCACTAGGTAATAATGATACAATATGAATAACATTCCACCATGAGGTCACTAGGTAATAATGATACAATATGAATAACATTCCACCATGAGGTCACTAGGTAATAATGATACAATATGAATAACATTCCACCATGAGGTCACTAGGTAATAATGATACAATATGAATAACATTCCACCATGAGGTCACTAGGTAATAATGATACAATATGAATAACATTCCACCATGAGGTCACTAGGTAATAATGATACAATATGAATAACATTCCACCTTGAGGTCACTAGGTAATAATGATACAATATGAATAACATTCCACCATGAGGTCACTAGGTAATAATGATACAATATGAATAACATTCCACCATGAGGTCACTAGGTAATAATGATACAATATGAATAACATTCCACCATGAGGTCACTAGGTAATAATGATACAATATGAATAACATTCCACCATGAGGTCACTAGGTATTTTGACTGCAGAAAAGCAGTAGCTACACAGAGATGTTATTGTAAACCCAAGGCTTTTCTGGTAAACAGGTTAAACTGGGTTTCTGATGATGCTGACATGGGGTCAGTTCCACTAAACTTTAACAGAACTGATGAAATCCTAAATTAATCAGTAACAAAAATTACACAAAGTTTCCTGACATTGGGGAGGTGAATAAACTGTTCCCTTGGTTTCTTTCTCAACACAAAGGAAACTGACTTGACATGTTCTGGTTTTGAATTCAGGCTGCAAGGTAAGGATCCTACCTGGGATTATTCATGTAGGATGTTGGTATAATGTTGGTAGAAAGTTGAAGATACAGAGCCACTTGTCATCAGAAAGGTGCTCTCTCAGCAGAATATTTCAATGACTTGACATGTTCTGGTTGTGAATTCAGGCTACAAGGTAAGACTCTTCCCAGGGATTATTATAAAGTGTGAAGAGAAATTAAATGTATGGTGTAATTTTAGTTTAGTGAATGACAGTAAAACACTCAGATCTAACAGTCCATTTCACCTGGGACAGCTACGTGACAGTTCAATCATACAAAATGGCGCTAACTGGGTGTAGTCAAGTCACATTATAACATGTTGTTCATATAGCTAACTGGGTGTAGTCAAGTCACATTATAACATATTGTTCATATAGCTAACTGGGTGGAGTCAAGTAATAATAATAATATATGCCATTTAGCAGACGCTTTTATCCAAAGCGACTTACAGTCATGTGTGCATACATTCTACGTATGGGTGGTCCCGGGAATCAAACCCACTACCCTGGCAGGTTGAAATCTGGTGTATAATATGTACACGTTTAAATGGAAAATGTAAGCAACTTACAGTCATGAGTACATACATGTACGAGTGGTCCCGAGAATCAAAACCACTATCGTGGCATTGCAAGAGCCATAGGAATGCCATCCTTTCTCTACAAGGCCTTGAATAGCAGTGCTACAGATGATTCTCTGCTATTGTGAAACCAATTACCAATTATTTTATAATCAGGTAAAGCTATATAAAAAAATAATAAAAAATAAATGTCAGTTTTACTAATGATATTAAAGGCCTTAATGATAAATGAATGACCCAATTAGCCCAAAACATGGCATTATACTCATTGTGAGAGTCCAAGACGCATTTGCAAGTCATTACCATTTTGCTCGCTGGTTGCTGCTAAAAGCTTCTGATGAACTGAGATGTCAAACTGGAACATACGTCGACCAGGTGACATGGTTGCTATTAAAATGGATATGTGAATTGCTTCATAAATGTAATGTTCATGTAATCTTGACTACACACACACAAAAAAAAGAAGGATAAATCTCAAACAAGATGGAAAGCGAATGCCCGTGTTAACAAATGACTGGTCGGAATATATAGGAGAGAGTAGGCCACTAGACATGTTGTATTTGTTATTCCTCTCGTGCTGATCTTTGTCCAGCTGCTGCACTTGAACCAGAAGATACTTGTCGTGTTTAGTTCAGTGTCATTGAGTCACTGTTGTTGAGAAGTGATGATGTTTTGTGGTCTCGAAGAGGATTCGGAAAAGACCGTGGTCTTGTGGGCCTCGTAGTGAATGCCAGGGCGTAGGTTGGTACTAAATATTAGGTAGGCTAGGCTATTACAGTAAGATAAATAAAAGGCACGTGAATACTAAATACATGTAATGACATGATCATTGAAGGCAGGGTTAGAACTTATTTCAGTATATTGATTAGCGTATTCAAACCGGGAATTCTGTAATTGAGCCAAATAAATGACAGTTCATGGCGTAAAGCAAATATTTCTGGTAAAATATATAAGGACTAGTAGCTGTTTTCAACATGTTTGTGATTAAGACTGAAAACCTAGGGGTTTATCCACTATGCTTTTTGTAATTAAGGTCGTTATTACACACATTTTTTCTATGCTTTTACTATTTAGGGTAGGGTTCGAGACATATTTAGTAAGAAATATAATTTCATATATAAAATATAATTTTTTAATAAAATGTTGGCCTACTTGAAACTCTATGCATAGATTGAGTGTTATCATTGCCGCCTCACTGAAAACAATAGTGTGATATCAATACCAACCTGAATTGTACCGATATTAGGCTTTACAAAATACCGCAACAGCATGGGAGGGCAGAAATTAAAATCACCCCTGATTTGATATTTCATCAGGGGGGGGGCAGTTCATTCTGCATCCATTATCGGCGAAAATCCTGTAAAAGGAGTTTCGTCTGTCATTGTCATGAACGAGAATGGTCTAAAGTCATTTTCAGCGACACATCTGCGCCCAGTGGCTTGCTTTTGCGTAGGATCCAGTGAGTATAATATATATATATGTCTTGATACGTCCTTTTAGACAAAAGGTTTCCAGAGCGAAGGACGGTCGCACCACAGACACAGAGTTTTGTATCATCCAACACACCCCCAGATTATTGGCTGCTGCTGCCTGTAAAGGTGTCAGATAGCGCGTTTGACTGTGCAGTGGCTACAATGTGCAAATTACAGATACAATGTGGCAAATATTTTAGTTTGAATAAAAATGCATATGGACAGAACTTGCAGCTATTTTAGTTCGCGTTAAGCTAGCTTTCAGAGAATAGCATGCCTTACAGTACGTTGGGCGCAAACATTTAGTTTATTTTTTTGTCATGTGAGTTAGCTTAGCCACCGTAAAAAAATGACTTAACCTGTTTGTTTCCTAACGTAACATGCGAACATAAGCTGGTCAATTTACTGTGCAGCATGGCACGTTTAGAGAACATTTTTAAGTCTTATGGTACGTTTGGAGAACAAAACAAGCCAGTATAAAACAAAAGGCCGCTGAGGCGAAAAGCCCCATTGCCGTTTTCCACCTCGTTACCGTCGCTATGAACATCGGCTAACTGAAGCTAACCAGCTAACTAGCCAGCTAACCAACTAGCCAGCTAACCAACCAACTAGCCAGCTTACCAACTAGCCAGCTAACCAACCAACTAGCCAGCTTACCAACCAACTAGCCAGCTAACCAACCAACTAGCCAGCTAACCAACCAGCTAGCCAGCTAACCAACCAGCTAGCCAGCTAACCAGCTAACCAACCAGCTAGTTGTCAACCCGTTTTGCCCTCGACACTAGCAACACACGTTACAATTCTCCATATTCTTCTGCGCAAAAAAAACAACTTAACCACAATTTAAAAAAATAATGCCTGTAACTAAATATACACATGTGTATCTAAAACACATGATCGTAACAAACTCAAAAACTACCCCGCTGTGTCACAACATTACATTTATTTGAACGCAGTTACGTCCAAAAGTTAGCTACCTTGCTAACTAGCCAGATGGCTAACTGGCTTCTGATACATTGGACAAATATTTATATATATACAAAATCTTAATTTCTGCTTACCTTCTCCAATGCGTTTTGTTTTCCGCTTGTTCATTCGTGTTCATCCATGAATATGAACAACGTGAATATAAAGAGTAATTTTCCTGACATGAACTAGTAGCTGTATTAGCCTGACGTCTGTTTTTCCAGTTGTATTGCTGTGGGTTACAAGTCACATTATAACATATTGTTCATATAGCTAACTGGGTGGAATCAAGTCACATTATAACATATTGTTCATATAGCTAACTGGGTGGAGTCAAGTCACATTCAAAAACATGTTGTTCATATAGCTAACTGGGTGGAGTCAAGTCACATTATAACATATTGTTCATATAGCTAACTGGGTGTAGTCAAGTCACATTATAACATGTTGTTCATATAGCTAACTGGGTGGAGTCAAGTCACATTCAATAACATGTTGTTCATATAGCTAACTGGGTGTAGTCAAGTCACATTATAACATGTTGTTCATATAGCTAACTGGGTGTAGTCAAGTCACATTATAACATGTTGTTCATATAGCTAACTGGGTGTAGTCAAGTCACATTATAACATGTTGTTCATATAGCTAACTGGGTGTAGTCAAGTCACATTATAACATGTTGTTCATATAGCTAACTGGGTGTAGTCAAGTCACATTATAACATGTTGTTCATATAGCTAACTGGGTGGAGTCAAGTCACATTATAACATGTTGTTCATATAGCTAACTGGGTGTAGTCAAGTCACATTATAACATGTTGTTCATATAGCTAACTAGGTGGAGTCAAGTCACATTCAATAACATATTGTTCATATAGCTAACTGGGTGGAGTCAAGTCACATTATAACATATTGTTCATATAGCTAACTGGGTGGAGTCAAGTCACATTATAACATGTTGTTCATATAGCTAACTGGGTGGAGTCAAGTCACATTCAATAACATATTGTTCATATAGCTAACTGGGTGGAGTCAAGTCACATTATAACATGTTGTTCATATAGCTAACTGGGTGGAGTCAAGTCACATTATAACATATTGTTCATACGCTGATTCGGTGTGCGAGTTCATTAGAACGTGCGTCGAAGATGTCGTTCCCATAGCAACGATAAAAACATTCCCTAACCAGAAACCGTGGATTGATGGCAGCATTCGCGTGAAACTGAAAGCTCGAACCACTGCTTTTAATCAGGGCAAGGTGTCTGGCAACATGACTGAATACAAACAGTGCAGCTATTCACTCCGTAAGGCTATCAAACAAGCTAAGCGTCAGTACAGAGACAAAGTGGAATCTCAATTCAATGGCTCAGACACAAGAGGCATGTGGCAGGGTCTACAGTCAATCACGGACTACAAGATGAAATCCAGCCCAGTCACGGACCAGGATGTCTTGCTCCCAGGCAGACTAAATCACTTTTTTGCCCGCTTTGAGGACAATACAGTGCCACTGACACGGCCTGCAACGGAAACATGCAGTCTCTCCTTCACTGCAGCTGAGGTGAGTAAGACATTTAAACGTGTTAACCCTCGCAAGGCTGCAGGCCCAGACGGCATCCCCAGCCGCGCCCTCCGAGCATGCGCAGACCAGCTGGCCGGTGTGTTTACGGACATATTCAATCAATCCCTATACCAGTCTGCTGTTCCCACATGCTTCAAGAGGGCCACCATTGTTCCTGTTCCCAAGAAAGCTAAGGTAACTGAGCTAAACGACTACCGCCCGTAGCACTCACTTCCGTCATCATGAAGTGCTTTGAGAGACTAGTCAAGGACCATATCACCTCCACCCTACCTGACACCCTAGACCCACTCCAATTTGCTTACCGCCCAAATAGGTCCACAGACGATGCAATCTCAACCACACTGCACACTGCCCTAACCCACCTGGACAAGAGGAATACCTATGTGAGAATGCTGTTCATCGACTACAGCTCGGCATTCAACACCATAGTACCCTCCAAGCTCGTCATCAAGCTCGAGACCCTGGGTCTCGACCCCGCCCTGTGCAACTGGGTACTGGACTTCCTGACGGGCCGCCCCCAGGTGGTGAGGGTAGGCAACAACATCTCCTCCCGCTGATCCTCAACACGGGGCCCCACAAGGGTGCGTTCTGAGCCCTCTCCTGTACTCCCTGTTCACCCACGACTGCGTGGCCACGCACGCCTCCAACTCAATCATCAAGTTTGCGGACGACACAACAGTGGTAGGCTTGATTACCAACAACGACGAGACGGCCTACAGGGAGGAGGTGAGGGCCCTTGGAGTGTGGTGTCAGGAAAATAACCTCACACTCAACGTCAACAAAACTAAGGAGATGATTGTGGACTTCAGGAAACAGCAGAGGGAACACCCCCTATCCACATCGATGGAACAGTAGTGGAGAGGGTAGCTAGTTTAAGTTCCTCGGCATACACATCACAGACAAACTGAATTGGTCCACTCACACTGACAGCGTCGTGAAGAAGGCGCAGCAGCGCCTATTCAACCTCAGGAGGCTGAAAAAATTTGGCTTGTCACCAAAAGCACTCACAAACTTCTACAGATGCACAATCGAGAGCATCCTGGCGGGCTGTATCACCGCCTGGTACGGCAACTGCTCCGCCCTCAACCGTAAGGCTCTCCAGAGGGTAGTGAGGACTGCACAACGCATCACCGGGGGCAAACTACCTGCACTCCAGGACACCTACACCACCCGTTGTTACAGGAAGGCCATAAAGATCATCAAGGACATCAACCACCCGAACCACTGCCTGTTCACCCCGCTATCATCCAGAAGGCGAGGTCAGTACAGGTGCATCAAAGCTGGGACCGAGAGACTGAAAAACAGCTTCTATCTCAAGGCCATCAGACTGTTAAATAGCCACCACTAACATTGAGTGGCTGCTGCCAACACACTGTCATTGACACTGACCCAACTCCAGCCATTTTAATAATGGGAATTGATGGAAATGATGTAAATATATCACTAGCCACTTTAAACAATGCTACCTTATATAATGTTACTTACCCTACATTATTCATCTCATATGCATATGTATATACTGTACTCTACAACATCGACTGCATCCTTATGTAACACATGTATCACTAGCCACTTTAACTATGCCACTTTGTTTACTTTGTCTACACACTCATCTCATATGTATATACTGTACTCGATACCATCTACTGTATGCTGCTCTGTACCATCACTCATTCATATATCCTTATGTACATGTTCCTTATCCCCTTACACTGTGTATAAGACAGTAGTTTTTTTTGGAATTGTTAGTTAGATTACTTGTTGGTTATCACTGCATTGTCGGAACTAGAAGCACAAGCATTTCGCTACACTCGCATTAACATCTGCTAACCATGTGTATGTGACAAATAAAATTTGATTTGATTTGATTTGATATAGCTAACTGGGTGTAGTCAAGTCACATTATAACATATTGTTCATATAGCTAACTGGGTGTAGTCAAGTCACATTATAACATATTGTTCATATAGCTAACTGGGTGTAGTCAAGTCACATTATAACATATTGTTCATATAGCTAACTGGGTGGAGTCAAGTCACATTATAACATATTGTTCATATAGCTAACTGGGTGTAGTCAAGTCACATTATAACATATTGTTCATATAGCTAACTGGGTGTAGTCAAGTCACATTATAACATATTGTTCATATAGCTAACTGGGTGTAGTCAAGTCACATTATAACATATTGTTCATATAGCTAACTGGGTGTAGTCAAGTCACATTCAATAACATGTTGTTCATATAGCTAACTGGGTGGAGTCAAGTCACATTATAACATATTGTTCATATAGCTAACTGGGTGTAGTCAGGTCACATTCAATAACATATTGTTCATATAGCTAACTGGGTGGAGTCAAGTCACATTATAACATGTTGTTCATATAGCTAACTGGGTGGAGTCAAGTCACATTATAACATATTGTTCATATAGCTAACTGGGTGTAGTCAAGTCACATTCAATAACATATTGTCCATATAGCTAACTGGGTGGAGTCAAGTCACATTCAATAACATGTTGTTCATATAGCTAACTGGGTGTAGTCAAGTCACATTATAACATATTGTTCATATAGCTAACTGGGTGGAGTCAAGTCACATTATAACATATTGTTCATATAGCCAACTGGGTGTAGTCAGGTCACATTCAATAACATGTTGTTCATATAGCTAACTGGGTGGAGTCAAGTCACATTATAACATATTGTTCATATAGCTAACTGGGTGGAGTCAAGTCACATTATAACATATTGTTCATATAGCTAACTGGGTGTAGTCAGGTCACATTCAATAACATGTTGTTCATATAGCTAACTGGGTGGAGTCAAGTCACATTATAACATGTTGTTCATATAGCTAACTGGGTGGAGTCAAGTCACATTATAACATGTTGTTCATATAGCTAACTGGGTGGAGTCAAGTCACATTATAACATATTGTTCATATAGCTAACTGGGTGTAGTCAGGTCACATTCAATAACATGTTGTTCATATAGCTAACTGGGTGGAGTCAAGTCACATTATAACATGTTGTTCATATAGCTAACTGGGTGGAGTCAAGTCACATTATAACATATTGTTCATATAGCTAACTGGGTGGAGTCAAGTCACATTCAATAACATGTTGTTCATATAGCTAACTGGGTGGAGTCAAGTCACATTCAATAACATATTGTTCATATAGCTAACTGGGCATAGGCAATGAAATGAAAAACCATATTGTTCATATATTCGTATATTATATTATATTATATATTGTTCATATATTCGTATATTATATTATATTATATATTGTTCATATATTCGTATATTATATTATATTATATATTGTTCATATATTCGTATATTATATTATATATTGTTCATATATTCGTATATTATATTATATATTGTTCATATATTCGTATATTATATTATATTATATATTGTTCATATATTCGTATATTATATTATATATTGTTCATATATTCGTATATTATATTATATATTGTTCATATATTCGTATATTATATTATATATTGTTCATATATTCGTATATTGTGTTTAGGGGTCAGTGCTCGAAAATGAGTCTCTCTGCGGAACATGACACCAACGTTAAGAGGTGAGATTACAATTTTGTTTTTAGAATTTATGAAGCATTTATATCCATCATTTATTCACATTTGTGTTTTTCCATCAGAAATGAAGTCTTCTGGGTACCTTCATGTGTAAAATATTACTGTTCTAAGATTCATAGATTTTAGTGTCTGATATTTTCTCCTAAACGTCAACTGAGTGGTGCAGAGACACCATTCAAATGTGTGCAGATTCATTACATCTTCAGCTGGAAACACTAAGTGATGTTGTCCGTCTGTGACCAAGAGAAAGTGGTCTTAGTTCAATTCTATTTTGTATTTATTTTCATTTTGGGGGCTGAACATCACAGCGAATATTGTTACATCACAGCGAATATTGTTACATCACAGCGAATATTGTTACATCACAGAGAATATTGTTACATCACAGCGAATATTGTTACATCACAGTGAATATTGTTACATCACAGAGAATATTGTTACATCACAGCGAATATTGTTACATCACAGAGAATATTGTTACATCACAGCGAATATTGTTACATCACAGAGAATATTGTTACATCACAGCGAATATTGTTACATCACAGAGAATATTGTTACATCACAGCGAATATTGTTACATCACAGAGAATATTGTTACATCACAGCGAATATTGTTACATCACAACAAGATTAAACTAATATTGTTACATCACAGCAAATATTGTTACATCACAGCAAGATTAAACTAATATTGTTACATTCTCTAGATTCTCCCATTTCATTTGATCTATAGAGCCCCACAGTGGAGGTGTCATAATACCCATAACACCTAGCGGTCAAACAGGGAAATGGTTCCAATAGTTTTATAAAGCCCCACAGTGGAGGTGTCATAATACCCATAACACCTAGCGGTCAAACAGGGAAATGGTTCCAATAGTTTTATAGAGCCCCACAGTGGAGGTGTCATAATACCCATAACACCTAGCGGTCAAACAGGGAAATTATTCCCCATAGGGAATTGTAGAAACACTTCCAATAAGGGCTGTGTAGGGAGGGGCGGCGCGGCGATTCTTGTGGGCAAATTTTGTCATCAAACTTTGTCATCAAAGTCTGGCCTTCTCTGGATTTATGTTGCTTTCAAGACAACTTGGAACTCTGAAAAAAGCAAAGTCGAAAAATGGCGTCATTTATCTTCAGGTCGGAGCTCTAGAGAAAGGACAGAGTCCCCGACTTAGAATTTATGGTTGGATGATGATTTAAGACCTATTTTCTCAATTGGAGCTAGTTTTGTTTCGAGTTCCCAGTTGTCTTGAGCTCACTGAAATCTGAGATTTCCCAGTTTCCCAGTTGTTTTGAACTCAGCAGAGGTCCATGGTGTTGCAGGTGAATGTTTATCATTTTAAGCTTGAAAAAGACTTGGACCACCTCTCACTGAATAGCAGGCTAGTGATTCTAATGTAACTCTATGGCAGCATCCAATGGGCTTTATTTTTAGAGATCTCCCTGTAGATGTTGAGGTGACATAGTGTCTCCATGAGTGACAGAACACTGAGCCAATCATGACTAACTACAGAACATTGTCAACCCCTATGCTCAGTATTTTCCACTGGCTGCTCATTGCCTTCATTCATGCAAGGGGAGAAATTGTGCTTTACCTTGGTATTCATATTACAGTTGACCTGGAAGTATTATGTTTTTGGAGCGCTAAAATAAGGTCAACAGTGCAATATACAAATGTTTGTTAGTTATCTTTAAAGCTTCCACTGTCTGGTTCTCCTCTCTTCACTAGATGGACGGTAACTTTAGTGTTTAACCTCTCTCTATCCAAGGACCGAACTTTTGAATATTATTTTCGGGGCTCTTCAAGTAGGCTGGACACCTTACAAGGGTTTAATTGTTTGTAAAACTTTAGTGGAGAGAGTGGAGTCCCCATTTTAGGTCTTCATAAAGTATTCACACATCCTTGTTCCATATTTTGTTGTGTTAAAGCCTGAATTTAAAATGGATTCATTCAGATGTTTTGGGGTCACTGGCCTACACACACACAACACCCCATAATGTCAAAGTGGAATTATGTTTTACGAAGTCTTTACAAAATGTATTTAAATGAAAAGCTGAAATGTCTTGAATCATTACGTATTCAGCCCCTTTGTTATGGCCCCAAGTCTAAAAAGGTTCAGGAGGAGAAATGAGCTGAACAAGTCACACAATAATCAGCAGTGGTGCTGCAGTGGTGCCTGGGTAATATCACTGGGGAAGACATGGTACGACACATGTGTTGTGATAATAGTGGGTAATATAGTGGGTAATATAGTGGGTAATATAGTGGGTAATATAGTGGGTAATATAGTGGGTAATATAGTGGGTAATATAGTGGGTAATATAGTGGGTAATATAGTGGGTAATATAGTGGGTAATATCACTGGGGAAGACATTTACATTTACATTTAAGTCATTTAGCAGACGCTCTTATCCAGAGCGACTTACAAATTGGACATGGTACACCACATTGTTTGCTCTATAACCTGCTAGTTCATATGCTTTGCAACCATGATATATAAGCCTAAGGCCCAGACAATAAGAAGACACAGTGGCAGATTAAATTCAACCACACCTTTGTTTCATCACTAAATCAGAGAGTCTGTCCGGTGGAGTCCACAACACATATTGCATTTAACAGACAGTTACAACTAAAAGATACCAACAACTATTTAGTCTAATCAACGTAAACTACATATGTGGCAGTCCATGGTTCTGATTTATGTGTGTGTGTGTGTGTGTGTGTGTGTGTGTGTGTGTGTGTGTGTGTGTGTGTGTGTGTGTGTGTGTGTGTGTGTGTGTGTGTGTGTGTGTGTGTGTGTGTGTGTGTGTGTGTGTGTGTGTGTGTGTGTGTGTGTGTGTGTGTGTGTGTGTGTGTGTGTGTGTGTGTGTGTGTGTGTGTGTGTGTGTGTGTGTGTGTGTGTGTGTGTGTGTGTGCGTGCGTGCGTGTGTGCGTGTGCGTGTGCGTGTGTGTGTGTGTGTGTGTGTGTGTCAGCAGATTTCTCTACTTGTTGTTGAAATTCAACACACGGACACTTGAAGTCAAACTTAAATGAATCATTTAGTAGCTGGAGAGATTTAAACCACCTCAATGCACCACAGTAGAGAAGAGATGGCACCCTGTCACAGTCACCTGCATGAACCAAAACAGAGTGAGAGAAGAGATGGCACCCTGTCACAGTCACCTACATGAACCAAAACAGAGTGAGAGAAGAGATGGCACCCTGTCACAGTCACCTGCATGAACCAAAACAGAGTGAGAGAAGAGATGGCACCCTGTCATAGTCACCTACATGAACCAAAACAGAGTGAGAGAAGAGATGGCACCCTGTCACAGTCACCTACATGAACCAAAACAGAGTGAGAGAAGAGATGGCACCCTGTCACAGTCACCTGCATGAACCAAAACAGAGTGAGAGAAGAGATGGCACCCTGTCACAGTCACCTGCATGAACCAAAACAGAGTGAGAGAAGAGATGGCACCCTGTCACAGTCACCTGCATGAACCAAAACAGAGTGAGAGAAGAGATGGCACCCTGTCACAGTCACCTGCATGGACCAAAACAGAGAGAAGAGATGGCACCCTGTCACAGCCACCTACATGAACCAAAACAGAGTGAGAGAAGAGATGGCACCCTGTCACAGCCACCTACATGAACCAAAACAGAGTGAGAGAAGAGATGGCACCCTGTCACAGTCACCTGCATGAACCAAAACAGAGTGAGAGAAGAGATGGCACCCTGTCACAGTCACCTGCATGGACCAAAACAGAGTGAGAGAAGAGATGGCACCCTGTCACCTGCATGAACCAAAACAGAGTGAGAGAAGAGATGGCACCCTGTCACAGTCACCTGCATGAACCAAAACAGAGTGAGAGAAGAGATGGCACCCTGTCACAGTCACCTGCATGGACCAAAACAGAGAGAAGAGATGGCACCCTGTCACAGCCACCTACATGAACCAAAACAGAGTGAGAGAAGAGATGGCACCCTGTCACAGTCACCTGCATGAACCAAAACAGAGTGAGAGAAGAGATGGCACCCTGTCACAGCCACCTACATGAACCAAAACAGAGTGAGAGAAGAGATGGCACCCTGTCACAGTCACCTGCATGGACCAAAACAGAGAGAAGAGATGGCACCCTGTCACAGTCACCTGCATGAACCAAAACATTTACATTTACATTTAAGTCATTTAGCAGACGCTCTTATCCAGAGCGACTTACAAATTGGACAGAGTGAGATAAGAGATAGCACCCTGTCACAGTCACCTGCATGAACCAAAACAGAGTGAGAGAAGAAATAGCACCCTGTCACAGCCACCTGCATGGACCAAAACACAGTGAGAGAAGAGATTCCCCTCAGCAACAAAATTCCAGAAGAACAAAACGGTCTATCACCCTGTCATATTGTTTAATTTGTTATGTTTTAAATTCACCTTTATTTAACCAGGTGGGCTAGTTGAGAACACCTTTATTTAACCAGGTAGGCTAGTTGAGAACACCTTTATTTAACCAGGTGGGCTAGTTGAGAACACCTTTATTTAACCAGGTGGGCTAGTTGAGAACACCTTTATTTAACCAGGTAGGCCAGTTGAGAACACCTTTATTTAACCAGTTCTCATTTGAGGTAGGATAAGAGAGGTAATAAATACAGTAGATCTATATACAGCATGTGTAAATGAGGTAGGATGAGAGAGGTAATAAATACAGTAGATCTATATACAGCATGTGTAAATGAGGTAGGATGAGAGAGGTAATAAATACAGTAGATCTATATACAGCATGTGTAAATGAGGTAGGATGAGAGAGGTAATAAATACAGTAGATCTATATACAGCATGTGTAAATGAGGTAGGATAAGAGAGGTAATAAATACAGTAGATCTATATACAGCATGTGTAAATGAGGTAGGATGAGAGAGGTAATAAATACAGTAGATCTATATACAGCATGTGTAAATGAGGTAGGATAAGAGAGGTAATAAATACAGTAGATCTATATACAGCATGTGTAAATGAGGTAGGATGAGAGAGGTAATAAATACAGTAGATCTATATACAGCATGTGTAAATGAGGTAGGATAAGAGAGGTAATAAATACAGTAGATCTATATACAGCATGTGTAAATGAGGTAGGATAAGAGAGGTAATAAATACAGTAGATCTATATACAGCATGTGTAAATGAGGTAGGATAAGAGAGGTAATAAATACAGTAGATCTATATACAGCATGTGTAAATGAGGTAGGATGAGAGAGGTAATAAATACAGTAGATCTATATACAGCATGTGTAAATGAGGTAGGATGAGAGGTAATAAATACAGTAGATCTATATACAGCATGTGTAAATGAGGTAGGATAAGAGAGGTAATAAATACAGTAGATCTATATACAGCATGTGTAAATGAGGTAGGATGAGAGAGGTAATAAATACTGTAGATCTATATACAGCATGTGTAAATGAGGTAGGATGAGAGAGGTAATAAATACAGTAGATCTATATACAGCATGTGTAAATGAGGTAGGATAAGAGAGGTAATAAATACAGTAGATCTATATACAGCATGTGTAAATGAGGTAGGATGAGAGAGGTAATAAATACAGTAGATCTATATACAGCATGTGTAAATGAGGTAGGATGAGAGAGGTAATAAATACAGTAGATCTATATACAGCATGTGTAAATGAGGTAGGATAAGAGAGGTAATAAATACTGTACATACCTTTATTTTATGTCCTCGGCTACTTGGCTAAAAAGCTTGGTTCGCAACGTTCGCTAGTTAACTATTAAACATTAGCCGTCTACATCTAGCTACATATTGAACTTCCATCCTCTCAGGTCAGGGGCGCAATGTATGAAGTAATGATTAGTTCAGAATCAGCTTTATAATCATTAGCCAGTATGGAGAGGCCAATGGTGAGGCCAATGGTGACTTTAAAACAGTTACAGAGTTTAATGGCTGTGATAGGACAACACTGAGGATGGATCAACTACATTATAGTTACTCCTCAATACTAACCTCACTGACAGAGTTTAATGGCTGTGATAGGAGAACACTGAGGATGGATCAACAACATTGTAGTTACTCCTCAATACTAACCTAACTGACAGAGTTTAATGGCTGTGATAGGAGAACACTGAGGATGGATCAACTACATTATAGTTACTCCTCAATACTAACCTCACTGACAGAGTTTAATGGCTGTGATAGGAGAACACTGAGGATGGATCAACTACATTATAGTTACTCCTCAATACTAACCTCACTGACAGAGTATAATGGCTGTGATAGGAGAACACTGAGGATGGATCAACAACATTATAGTTACTCCTCAATACTAACCTCACTGACAGAGTTTAATGGCTGTGATAGGAGAACACTGAGGATGGATATGTTGAAGCATAGTAGTGGCTGTTTGGTGCAAATCCAATACAACCCCTTACTGACTGCCATTCTCCATATGTTGAAGCATAGTGGTGGCTGCATCATTTACATTTACATTGTAGTCATTTAGCAGACACTCTGATGCAGAGGTGAATCATTTAGCAGACGCTCTGATGCCGAGGTGAGTCATTTAGCAGATGCTCTGATCCAGTAGTGAGTCATTTAGCAGACACTCTGATCCAGTAGTGAGTCATTTAGCAGACCCATCTGATCCAGTAGTGAGTCATTTAGCAGATGCTCTGATCCAGTAGTGAGTCATATAGCAGACGCTCTGATCCAGTAGTGAGTCATTTAGCAGACGCTCTGATGCCGAGGTGAGTCATTTAGCAGATGCTCTGATCCAGTAGTGAGTCATATAGCAGACGCTCTGATCCAGTAGTGAGTCATTTAGCAGATGCTCTGATCCAGTAGTGAGTCATTTAGCAGATGCTCCGATCCAGTAGTGAGTCATTTAGCAGACGCTCTGATCCAGTAGTGAGTCATATAGCAGATGCTCTGATCCAGTAGTGAGTCATATAGCAGACGCTCTGATCCAGTAGTGAGTCATTTAGCAGACGCTCTGATCCAGTAGTGAGTCATTTAGCAGATGCTCTGATCCAGTAGTGAGTCAATTAGTAGACGCTCTGATCCAGTAGTGAGTCATTTAGCAGACGCTCTGATCCAGTAGTGAGTCATTTAGCAGACGCTCTGATCCAGTAGTGAGTCATTTAGCAGATGCTCTGATCCAGTAGTGAGTCATTTAGTAGACGCTCTGATCCAGTAGTGAGTCATTTAGCAGATGCTCTGATCCAGTAGTGAGTCATATAGCAGACGCTCTGATCCAGTAGTGAGTCATTTAGCAGATGCTCTGATCCAGTAGTGAGTCATTTAGCAGACGCTCTGATCCAGTAGTGAGTCATTTAGCAGACGCTCTGATCCAGTAGTGAGTCATTTAGCAGACACCTCAACGGCTCAGACACAGGAGGTATGTGGCAGAGTCTACAGTCAATCACGGACCTCAGAAAGAAAACCAGCCCAGTGGCGGACCATGATGTCCTGCTCCCAGACAAACTAAACAACTACTATGTACATATTCCTATTCATTCCTTTACACTTGTGTGTATAAAGGTAGTTGTTGTGAAATTGTTAGATTACTTGTTAGATATTACTGTACGGTCGGAACTGGAAGCACAAGCATTTCGCTACACTCTCATTAACATCTGCTAACCATGTGTATGTGACAAATAACATTTGATTTGATTTAACGAATAAGATTACATGGAGAGGGAGACCTGATCCTAGATCATAATGAATCAGATTACATGGAGAGGGAGACCTGATCCTAGATCATAATGAATCAGATTACATGGAGAGGGGGGACCTGATCCTAGATCATAATGAATCAGATTACATGGAGAGGGAGGACCTGATCCTAGATCATAATGAATCAGATTACATGGAGAGGGGGACCTGATCCTAGATCATAATGAATCAGATTACATGGAGAGGGGGACCTGATCCTAGATCATAATGAATCAG
This sequence comes from Oncorhynchus gorbuscha, assembly GCF_021184085.1. Classification (NCBI taxonomy): domain Eukaryota; kingdom Metazoa; phylum Chordata; class Actinopteri; order Salmoniformes; family Salmonidae; genus Oncorhynchus; species Oncorhynchus gorbuscha. Next base: position 427,738 of record NW_025745417.1, read on the forward strand.
ATTACATGGAGAGGAGGGACCTGATCCTAGATCATAATGAATCAGATTACAGGGAGAGGGAGGACCTGACCCTAGATCATAATGAATCAGATTACATGGAGAGGGGGGACCTGATCCTAGATCATAATGATTGGATGAAAGCGTCTGCTAAATGGCATATATTATAATGAATCAGATTACATGGAGAGGGGGACCTGATCCTAGATCATAATGAATCAGATTACAGGGAGAGGAGGGCCCTGATCCTAGATCATAATGAATCAGATTAGATGGAGAGGGGGGACCGGATCCTAGATCAGCACTCCAACTCTGGGACACTGCCTGTATGAAACAGAACACATAGTTGTAAAGTCTAGTTACAGCAGGTGTTTACTGCCATCTAGTGGAAGATACCAATATAACACTTTATTATCAGGGTGGGGAGGCGGCTGATCTGAAACAGAAAGTAAAGTTGCTCTTTTGTTCAGGATCCATTTTGAGACGACAGAGCAGAAAACACTATATGGAGATTATTGAAAAATAAAGTAGGTATTTCTGAACAATAATCTATTCTAATGGACAGAGTATGTGCATGAATACCTGGAATGAGATATTACTAGTTAGTAGAACTGCTACTTGAGCTGAGTTAGTGTCAGACAGCAGTTTTCAAAGTGTAAACTAATCAGTAGGCCGACATGTTATCAGTAAAACGTCTGGTAAAGATGGTGGAGGAGCTTTTCAATGATATGGTTTTATGTTTATCTCAGGGTTTCTCCATCCTTTTGTTCTTACCAGCACTTACACACCTGATTCAACTAATCATCACATATTTGAAGACAGTTTAATATTTGAGGCAAACTAATGAACATTCTCAAATTAAAACCTTTTGGGTTTGTAGGACTGCTTACAATTATTAAAGTCCGACAGTAACTCACATCTTGGAGAAAAAAAACACAGCTAAACTTGGTTTAGAGTAAATTATATGTTTATCAAAAATAATGTAAGAGAGATGACTTGAAGAAGTCTGGGTTTTGAACTCTGTGTCTCTGCTACAGTAGGAGGATCGTTTTGCATGGCCCGGTGCTACAGCTGAGTGGACATATATTTTATGGACCAATGGAATGGTGTAAAATGCTTAAACTCTGCTCCCCCGGGGAGCCGGGCAATGCACAACTAATACACCCAGTGACCGTTACTTTATTTCCTGATATGAAATGGAAAGTAATTTTGTAGCTGACGCAGTTCCAGAATGTCTGTTGAAACTGTGTCTCATATGGAACGTTAGAACAGTGGTGGAAACAGAACTCAGTTCCAGAATGTCTGTTGAAACTGTGTCTCATATGGAACGTTAGAACAGTGGTGGAAACAGAACTCAGTTCCAGAATGTCTGTTGAAACTGTGTCTCATATGGAACGTTAGAACAGTGGTGGAAACAGAACTCAGTTCCAGAATGTCTGTTGAAACTGTGTCTCATATGGAACGTTAGAACAGTGGTGGAAACAGAACTCAGTTCTCAAACTGGAGTAAAAGTAAAGATTCCTTCATAGAAAATGACTCAAGTAAAAGTGAAAGTCACCCAGTAAAATACTACTTCAGGAAAAGTCTAGAAGTATTTGGTTTTAAATATAATTAAATATCAAAAGTAAAAGTAAAGTTGTAATAATTGAAAATTCCTTATATTAAGAAAACCAGACAGCACCATTTTCTTGTTATTTTAATTAAGGATAGCCAGGGTCACACTCCAACACTCAGACATCATTTAAAAACAAAGCATTTGTGTTTAGTGAGTCCTCCAGATCAGAGGCAGTAGGGATGACCAGGGATGTTCTCTGTTTAGTGAGTCTGCCAGATAAGAGGCAGTAGGGATGACCAGGGATGTTCTCTGTTTAGTGAGTCCCAGAGGCAGTAGGGATGACCAGGGATGTTCTCTGTTTAGTGAGTCCTCCAGACAGGGATGTTCTCTGAGGCAGTAGGAATGACCAGGGATGTTCTCTGTTTAGTGAGTCCTCCAGATCAGAGGCAGTAGGGATGACCTGGGATGTTCTCTGTTTAGTGAGTCCTCCAGATCAGAGGCAGTAGGGATGACCAGAGATGTTCTCTTGATAATTGTGCAAATTGGACAATTTTCTGTCCTGCTAAGCATTCAAAATGTAATGAGTACCTTTGGCTGTCAGGGAAAATGTACGGAGTAAAAAGTACATCATTCTATTTATGAATGAAGTGAAGTGAAAGTAAAAGTTGTTCAAAAATATAAATAGTAAAGTAAAGGACAGATACCCACAAAAACTACTGAAGTACTTTACACCACTGTATTAGAAGACTGATAAATGTGTTGATTTGAAGGAAATTCTATTCTACTGTATCTTAGTCTATGCATTACTCATCTCATATGTATATACTGTATTCTATTCTACTGTATCTTAGTCTATGCATTACTCATCTCATATGTATATACTGTATTATATTCTACTGTATCTTAGTCTATGCATTACTCATCTCATATGTATATACTGTATTCTATACTATTCTACTGTATCTTAGTCTATGTATTACTCATCTCATATGTATATACTGTATTCTATACTGTTCTACTGTATCTTAGTCTATGCATTACTCATCTCATATGTATATACTGTATTCTATACTATTCTACTGTATCTTAGTCTATGCATTACTCATCTCATATGTATATACTGTATTCTATACTATTCTACTGTATCTTAGTCTATGCATTACTCATCTCATATGTATATACTGTATTCTATACTATTCTACTGTATCTTAGTCTATGCATTACTCATCTCATATGTATATACTGTATTCTATACTATTCTACTGTATCTTAGTCTATGCATTACTCATCTCATATGTATATACTGTATTCTATACTATTCTACTGTATCTTAGTCTATGCATTACTCATCTCATATGTATATACTGTATTCTATTCTACTGTATCTTAGTCTATGTATTACTCATCTCATATGTATATACTGTATTCTATACTATTCTACTGTATTCTATACTATTATACTGTATCTTAGTCTATGCATTACTCATCTCATATGTATATACTGTATTCTATACTATTCTACTGTATTCTATACTATTATACTGTATCTTAGTCTATGCATTACTCATCTTATATGTAGATACTGTATTCTATACTATTCTACTGTATCTTAGTCTATGCATTACTCATCTCATATGTAGATACTGTATTCTATACTATTCTACTGTATCAGTCTATGCATTACTCATCTCATATGTATATACTGTATTTTATACTATTCTACTGTATCAGTCTATGCATTACTCATCTCATATGTATATACTGTATTCTATACTATTCTACTGCATCTTAGCCTATGTATTACTCATCTCATATGTATATACTGTATTCTATATTATTCTACTGTATCTTAGTCTATGCCGCTCTGACATTGTGACCAATAACATTTGATTTGATTTAGATTAGGTGATATACACTACATGACCAAAAGTATGTGGACACTTGCTAGTCGAACATCTCATTCCAAAATTATAGGCATTCATATGGAGTTGGTCCCCCTTTTGCTGCTATAACAGCCTCCACTCTTCTGGGACGGCTTTCCACTAGATGTTGGAACATTGCTGCGGGGACTTGCTTCCATTCAGCCACACGAGCATTAGGGAGGTCGGGCACTGATGTTGGGTGATTGGACCTGTCTCGCAGTCGGCATTCCAATTCATCCCAAAGGTGTTCAATGGGGTTGAGGTCAGGACTCTGTGCAGGCCAGTCAAGTTCTTCCACACCAATCTCGACAAGCCATTACTGTATGGACCTCGCTTTGTGCACGGGGACATTGTCTTGCTGAAACAGGAAACGGCCTTCCCCAAACTGCCCAAGACAATTTTCCTCCGCCACCAAACTTTACAGTTGGCACAATGCATTCGGACAGGAAGCGTTTTCCTGGCATCCACCAAACCCAGATTCCACTGCTCCAGAGTCCAATGGCAGCGAGCTCTACACCACTCAAGCCGATGCTTGGCATTGCGCAAGGTGATCTTGTGTGCGGCTGCTTGGCCATGGAAATCCATTTCATGAAGCTCCCGATGAACAGTTATTTTGCTGACATTGCAGTTTGGAACTCGGTAGTGAGTGTTGCAACCGAGGACAGATCATTTTTATGTGCTTCCACACTTGGCGAGCCAGTCCTCTGAGCTTGAGTGGCCTACCACTTCACTGTTGAGCCGTTGTTGATCCGAGACGTTTCCACTTCACAATAACAGCACTTACAGTTGACCGGGGCAGCTCTAGCAGGGCAGATATTTGACAAACTGACATGTTGGAAAGGTGGCATCCTATGACGGTGCCACGTTGAAAGGCACTGAGATCTTCAGTTAGGTCATTCTACTGCCAATGTTTGTTTATGGAGATTGCATGGCTGGCTGTCCGACTTTATACACCTGTCAGCAACAGGTGTGGCTGAAATAGAATCCACTAATTTGGAGGGGTGTCCACATATGTTTGCATATACAGTGTAGATTCTCTGTCCTGCTACTGGTAGGACTATAACATTATGTGAACTGATCTGAACAGGTTTAGGCTGGTCATCGATGACATGTAGGCTATATCTGAGGTATAGACTTTCATCTGCATATCACTGACCATCTGCTAGTATACATTATAACCTAGCCTACTTTACATAATATAAAATCTCTCACTTGTTGCAAAAAACCTTTCTGAATGGATCAATCAAATCAAATCAAATGTATTTATATAGCCCTTCGTACATCAGCTGATATCTCAAAGTGCTGTACAGAAACCCAGCCTAAAACCTCAAACAGCAAGCAATGCAGGTGAAGGTGGCTAGGAAAAACTCCCTAGAAAGGCCAAAACCTAGGAAGAAACCTAGAGAGGAACCAGGCTATGTGGGGTGGCCAGTCCTCTTCTGGCTGTGCCGGGTGGAGATTATAACAGAACATGGCCAAGATGTTCAAATGTTCATAAATGACCAGTATGGTTGAATAATAATAAGGCAGAACAGTTGAAACTGAAATCAATGATTTCCCCCCTCAGATCAATAATGTCCGTTTTAGCCCTTCTGTCTACATTCTCAGATACGTTTAGAAAATAACAGATTGAAAGACAATAAATAGCCACTTTTGATTAATACAAATAAGTGTGAGACATGGCCTTGTGTTGAGGCACTGTCTAGAACTACCTTAACAAACAGTGACTTATTATTATTGACAGTTACCATGGAGATGAAATGTCACAACTACATGTTCATGTGATGCATTAAATCACCTGACTGTTTCTATGTATGTTAGTAAATGTTTTATTTCTCAAAGAGATAATGAATACATGAGAAAAATAATTAATTGTCACTGTGTTAATCACAACCAACATGCTGGATCTCTGTTTAGGGGTCAGTGCTCTAAAATGAGTCTCTCCGGGAAGAGAGAGGAGGGGGGCCCTGCCTCTAAAATTCATCTCTGTGAGGGACATGACACCAAAGCTAAGAGGTAAGATGATAATTTTATGAATAATTTATAAAGTTTATTTCCAAAATAAATAGCTATCTTAAGATGAATGCACAAACTGTAAATTGTTCTGGATAAGAGCATCTGCTAAATCAGGGGTTCTCAATCCGGGGTCTGTGGAGGTACTGCAGGCGTTCTCAATCCGGGCTCTGTGGAGGTACTGCAGGGGTTCTCAATCCGGGGTCTGTGGAGGTACTGCAGGGGTTCTCAATCCGGGGTCTGTGGAGGTACTGCAGGGGTTCTCAATCCGGGGTCTGTGGAGGAACTGCAGGGGTTCTCAATCCGGGGTCTGTGGAGATACTGCAGGGGTTCTCAATCCGTGGTCTGGGGAGGTACTGCAGGGGTTCTCAATCCGGGGTCTGTGGAGGTACTGCAGGGGTTCTCAATACGGGGTCTGTGGAGGTACTGCAGGGGTTCTCAATCCGGGGTCTGTGGAGGTACTGCAGAGGTTCTCAATACGGGGTCTGTGGAGGTACTGCAGGGGTTCTCAAACCGGGGTCTGTGGAGGTACTGCAGGGGTTCTCAATCCGGGGTCTGTGGAGGTACTGCAGGGGTTCTCAATCCGGGGTCTGGGGAGGTACTGCAGGGGTTCTCAATCCGGGGTCTGTGGAGGTACTGCAGGGGTTCTCAATCCGGGGTCTGTGGAGGAACTGCAGGGGTTCTCAATCCGGGGTCTGTGGAGATACTGCAGGGGTTCTCAATCCGGGGTCTGGGGAGGTACTGCAGGGGTTCTCAATCCGGGGTCTGTGGAGGTACTGCAGGGGTTCTAAATCCGGGGTCTGTGGAGGTACTGCAGGGGTTCGCAATCCGGGGTCTGTGGAGGTACTGCAGGGGTTCTCAATACGGGGTCTGTGGAGGTACTGCAGGGGTTCTCAAACCGGGGTCTGTGGAGGTACTGCAGGGGTTCTCAATCCGGGGTCTGTGGAGGTACTGCAGGGGTTCTCAATCCGGGGTCTGTGGAGGTACTGCAGGGGTTCTCAAACCGGGGTCTGTGGAGGTACTGCAGGGGTTCTCAATCCGGGGTCTGTGGAGGTACTGCAGGGGTTCTCAATCCGGGGTCTGGGGAGGTACTGCAGGGGTTCTCAATCCGGGGTCTGTGGAGGTACTGCAGGGGTTCCTCAGCACCCTGACTGTACTCATTGATATGTAAGATATTTGACAGGATTTTTACATGACACGACCACTTTGCCTCTTAATTATTGCCTAATATAATGGAATGCATATTTTAACCAATTGTGATGGTTGTTACCAGCAGAATATTGACAACATAACCGTTACATCAACACTCTCTTCACACCCGTTTAACAACTCTAAATATATTTGGCATAGTAGGCATCAAGTCCCTTCCAATAATGTTGCCTACAACATTGAATACAATGTTCATATTCATTGAACACATATTACACCCTAGATACCTTCAATTGCCCAGTTTATATCCATCTGCCAAATTTAGGAGTATTTTTTAACAATATGATGTTGTGCTCCAAAGGGAGAACTTGAAATAACATGATGTAGATAATTAAATCATCAAAAGAAAAACGTGTTTAGAAAACAAGGTTCCTTATGGAGCCAAAAAGGCTTCTATCACTTCCTTAAAATATTAAATCAATAAAAGTTATATATATATATTTTGGGGTTCAGTGAAGAAGAACCTCTAGAGTTCTGATCAACAAAAGGTTCATGTTTTGAGGATGTGAACCCAGCAGCCATCCAGTGGTCAGATCAATTCCACCTGTTTTTTCCAGCGCCCGGCCCGGGATTCGAACCAGCCACCCTTCGTCCACAGCTCCAACTCCAACCTGAGTTAATCTTCAGAAATAAGCCTGAATTAATCTGCCAAAATGAAGACAAAATGCTATGCAGACATACATGGTATCACTAGTTATACATCATTATCATACATAACTCATCGCCAAAAGCACAAGACATACTGTTGCATGTAGGTCTATATTATTTATGGGTTGATCACATAGAAATATAAAAACATTATTTTTAATTACTGCAATGCAATTACATGTGGCTCAGGAACCACTGACTCACTGCATGATTCTATAGTATTATCAAGACACCTGCTGTTAACTCTTAACTACTTAGACAGCTCACGAGGTGTCCTAAATATCTGCTGACTAGGTGGGTAGGTAATTTAGGTAATGGGTAGGTAACTAGGTAATTTATACTCATTAGTGTAAAATGTCTTTATTCTCAGCACTTATACGACCAATTTTCTACTCTGAGACACTTTATGTATATGGTCCCAGATCTCAAAATATTGTTATAAAAAAACTGAATGTTTGATCTCAAAACGTTGTTATAATTTTGTAAAAATGTTTGTTAAACATAATAATAAAAAAATGAATATTACTAATGTAACCCACTGTAAAGACTGGGTTTAGGTTATTGTGTTGCACAGCTCATGTCCGCGTTACAGAACTGTGTTGCAGAACTGTCCGCAGCGTACAGAACTGTCCGCGTCCCCGTACAGAACTGTCGGTGTGGATATTGTCCGGTTACGCGCAGAGTGGACTGAGGTGATCTTGGGGAATATGACGGAGTTTGTTAGTGGAGACACCGAAGTTTATTGTTCAATTTGCTTTTTTTTTGTTACGGTGTTGAGACACCAGAAGTTTATTGTTCAATTTTCAATTTTTTTCTTTACGGTGAGGGACAGTGTTACCATAGCTACCACTACATCATCACCGCTTCTCCCTCTCTCGTTGACGGATGCTGGCTACCTCTGTCCGGTTCTCCTTCTTCACTAGATGGACGGTAACTTTAGTGTTTAACCCTCTGTGTTCAAGGACCGAACGTTTGAATATTATTTTCAGAGCGCCTCAATAGCAGGTATTGAACCCCAGGTAAATAATCACTAGTCAGAACCTCAACCTCAATATACATTCATTATAAAAAATATATTTAATATCTGATATTGTGAGTAAACAACCTCGAGTGTGCGTCTTCCAGCCCTCCAATAAATTATATCTTTAAACCTTCCCGGTTAGTAAATGTACCTCAACATGCCCCGGAGAAGGCAGAGTAACGACACCAGCCTTTTAGTGGGGCTGACAGACTGACTACAACGCTCTCGACGCTAAATTAATTTCGTCATTTTAAATGACACACTGCTCTCGCGCCATTAACTAACGTCTGGAAGTCAGTTATATTTGTGACGCAGTTCGCGCTGCATCTCCTCATTGGTTTATAGAAGCAGGTACCTACGCGCCATTAACTAACGTCTGGAAGTCAGTTCTATTTGTGACGCAGTTCGCGCTGCATCTCCTCATTGGTTTATAGAAGCAGGTACCCACGCGCCATTAACTAACGTCTGGAAGTCAGTTCTATTTGTGAAACTCTTCTTATGTTTCCCATCTGAGCTCAGAGTAGATGAGAGATGTAATGTTTGTCTCTGTTGTGTTGAAGCCCAATCAAGCAGGAGAGACCAGCCTCCCCTGTTCCCAGCTGTGTCCATGAAGAGTGACTGGTCTATGGAACCTCCTATAGAGTTTAGAGAGGGAGACTTTTCTACTGAACAAAGGTAAGAAGAACTCATGGGTCCTGGTCAGTGAGTTAAACAACACTGTCTCTAGTCATTTCTCCTCCCATTTTCCCATTTATTGTTGTTGTTTTCATAATCCATAGGCTAATCATTTTGTCCATTTTCATAGTCCTAAAACAATATTAAACAAACACAACATTCCCTCCCTGTGTGTGTGTGTGTGTGTGTGTGTGTGTGTGTGTGTGTGTGTGTGTGTGTGTGTGTGTGTGTGTGTGTGTGTGTGTGTGTGTGTGTGTGTGTGTGTGTGTGTGTGTGTGTGTGTGTGTGTGTGTGTGTGTGTACCTGGTACCCTGCACATTGACTCAGTACTGGTTCTCCTTATAGTCTCATTTTTACCTCAACTACCTGGTACCCTGCACATTGACTCAGTACTGGTAGTCTCATTATTACCTCAACTATACCCTGCACATTGACTCAGTACTGGTACTCCTTATAGTCTCATTATTACCTCAACTACCTGGTACCCTGCACATTGACTCAGTACTGGTACTCCTTATAGTCTCATTATTACCTCAACTACCTGGTACCCTGCACATTGACTCAGTACTGGTACTCCTTATAGTCTCATTATTACCTCAACTACCTGGTACCCTGCACATTGACTCAGTACTGGTACTCCTCTATAGTCTCATTATTACCTCAACATTACCTGGTACCCTGCACATTGACTCAGTACTGGTACTCCTTATAGTCTCATTATTACCTCAACTACCTGGTACCCTGCACATTGACTCAGTACTGGTACTCCTTATAGTCTCATTATTACCTGGTACCCTGCACATTGACTCAGTACTGGTACTCCTTATATTCTCATTATTTTCCTGGTACCCTGCACATTGACTCAGTACCTCTTATACATTACCTGGTACCCTGCACATTGACTCAGTACTGGTTCTCCTTATAGTCTCATTATTACCTCAACTACCTGGTACCCTGCACATTGACTCAGTACTGGTACTCCTTATAGTCTCATTATTACCTCAACTACCTGGTACCCTGCACATTGACTCAGTACTGGTACTCCTTATAGTCTCATTATTACCTCAACTACCTGGTGACTCAGTACTGGTACTCCATTACTCAGTACTGGTTGACTCTTATAGTCTCATTATTACCTCAACTACCTGGTACCCTGCACATTGACTCAGTACTGGTACTCCTTATAGTCTCATTATTACCTCAACTACCTGGTACCCTGCACATTGACTCAGTACTGGTACTCCTTATAGTCTCATTATTACCTCAACTACCTGGTACCCTGCACATTGACTCAGTACTGGTACTCCTTATAGTCTCATTATTACCTCAACTACCTGGTACCCTGCACATTGACTCAGTACTGGTACTCCTTATAGTCTCATTATTACCTCAACTACCTGGTACCCTGCACATTGACTCAGTACTGGTACTCCTTATAGTCTCATTATTACCTCAACTACCTGGTACCCTGCACATTGACTCATTGACTCAGTACTGGTAGTACTCCTTATAGTCTCATTATTAACTCAACTACCTGGTACCCTGCACATTGACTCAGTACTGGTACTCCTTATAGTCTCATTATTACCTCAACTACCTGGTACCCTGCACATTGACTCAGTACTGGTACTCCTTATAGTCTCATTATTACCTCAACTACCTGGTACCCTGCACATTGACTCAGTACTGGTACTCCTTATAGTCTCATTATTACCTCAACTACCTGGTACCCTGCACATTGACTCAGTACTGGTACTCCTTATAGTCTCATTATTACCTCAACTACCTGGTACCCTGCACATTGACTCAGTACTGGTACTCCTTATAGTCTCATTATTACCTCAACTACCTGGTACCCTGCACATTGACTCAGTACTGGTACTTTATAGTCTCATTATTACCTCAACTACCTGGTACCCTGCACATTGACTCAGTACTGGTACTCCTTATAGTCTCATTATTTTCCTGGTACCCTGCACATTGACTCAGTACTGGTTCTCCTTATAGTTCTCATTATTCCTGGTACCCTGCACATTGACTCAGTACTGGTTCTCCTTATAGTCTCATTATTATTTTCCTGGTACCCTGCACATTGACTCAGTACTGGTACTCCTTATAGTCTCATTATTACCTCAACTACCTGGTACCCTGCACATTGACTCAGTACTGGTACTCCTTATAGTCTCATTATTACCTCAACTACCTGGTACCCTGCACATTGACTCAGTACTGGTTCTCCTTATAGTCTCATTATTACCTCAACTACCTGGTACCCTGCACATTGACTCAGTACTGGTACTCCTTATAGTCTCATTATTACCTCAACTACCTGGTACCCTGCACATTGACTCAGTACTGGTACTCCTTATAGTCTCATTATTACTCAACTACCTGGTACCCTGCACATTGACTCAGTACTGGTACTCCTTATAGTCTCATTATTACCTCAACTACCTGGTACCCTGCACATTGACTCAGTACTGGTACTCCTTATAGTCTCATTATTACCTCAACTACCTGGTACCCTGCACATTGACTCAGTACTGGTACTCCTTATAGTCTCATTATTACCTCAACTACCTGGTACCCTGCACATTGACTCAGTACTGGTACTCCTTATAGTCTCATTATTACCTCAACTACCTGGTACCCTGCACATTGACTCAGTACTGGTACTCCTTATAGTCTCATTATTACCTCAACTACCTGGTACCCTGCACATTGACTCAGTACTGGTACTCCTTATAGTCTCATTATTACCTCAACTACCTGGTACCCTGCACATTGACTCAGTACTGGTACTCCTTATAGTCTCATTATTACCTCAACTACCTGGTACCCTGCACATTGACTCAGTACTGGTACTCCTTATAGTCTCATTATTACCTCAACTACCTGGTACCCTGCACATTGACTCAGTACTGGTACTCCTTATAGTCTCATTATTACCCTCAACTACTCCTGGTAGTCTCCCTACCCTGCACATTGACTCAGTACTGGTACTCCTTATAGTCTCATTATTACTGGTACTCCTTATATTCTCATTATTTTCCTGGTACCCTGCACATTGACTCAGTACTGGTACTCAACTACCTGGTACCCTGCACATTGACTCAGTACTGGTACTCCTTATAGTCTCATTATTACCTCAACTACCTGGTACCCTGCACATTGACTCAGTACTGGTACTCCTTATAGTCTCATTATTCGCATCAACGAGCGTCTAGAAGTCAGTTCTATTTGTGACGCAGATCGCGCTGCATCTCATTGGTTTATAGGAGCAGGTGCCATCTCCTCATTGGTTTATAGAAGCAGGTACCCACATGCCATCTCCTCATTGGTTTATAGAAGCAGGTACCCACGTGCCATCTCCTCATTGGTTTATAGAAGCAGGTACCCACGTGCCATCTCCTCATTGGTTTATAGAAGCAGGTACCCACGTGCCATCTCCTCATTTAGCAAAAAAACTTAACAAACATAACTTCTTTAAACAATAAAAGCTAATTTACAAACATTTCTGAAAATGGATATATAGCTTTTTGGAATGAAACTCCTGTTTCCCATCTGAGCTCAGAGTAGATGAGAGATGTAATGTTTGTCTCTGTTGTGTTGAAGCCCAATCAAGCAGGAGAGACCAGCCTCCCCTGTTCCCAGCTGTGTGTCCATGAAGAGTGACTGGTCTATGGATCCTCCTATAGAGTTTAGAGAGGGAGACTTTTCTACTGAACAAAGGTAAGAAGAACTCATGGGTCCTGGTCAGTGAGTTAAACAACACTGTCTCTAGTCATTTCTCCTCCCATTTTCCCATTTATTGTTGTTGTTTTCATAATCCATAGGCTCATCATTTTGTCCATTTTCATAGTCCTAAAACAATATTAAACAAACACAACATTCCCTCCCTGTGTGTGTGTGTGTGTGTGTGTGTGTGTGTGTGTGTGTGTGTGTGTGTGTGTGTGTGTGTGTGTGTGTGTGTGTGTGTGTGTGTGTGTGTGTGTGTGTGTGTGTGTGTGTGTGTGTGTGTGTGTGTGTGTGTGTGTGTGTGTGTGTGTGTGTGTGTGTGTGTGTGTGCCTGTACTCCCTGGATGAGGAGATGTAATCTCATGTTTTGTCCACAGAAACCAACAGGAGAGATCAGAGTCAGAGATTCTCAGTGGTCAGTCTTCCCAGAGTCATCAAACAGACCTGGCCTCCATATTCAGTGTATGTGGTCCTGTTATGTACATTTGTTTTTGTTTACCTCAAGTAAAGTTGATCTGTCAATCATTCATTAATGTGTTAATGAGAAGCATTTATTCTCTTGCTTAACTAATTTACTTAATTTTTTCCAGATGCTTGAAGAGAAAATTATGACATTTGTGAAGAACGAGCTGAAGATGTTCAAGAGGATTCTTGGTCCAGAACTCCCAGAAGGCTTTGAGAGTCAGAAGCAGGAAGTGGTGGACGCTGAAGATGAGAAGCAGGAGAGCAGTGCCAGAGAGGGGGCTCTGAAGATCACACTGCACATCCTGAGGAAAATGAACCAGATGGAGCTTGCTGACACACTGGAGAAATGTAAGATCTGTCTGCCTCATGTTGAATGATGTTTTATAACATTTAAAAGCTGTAGCTAAAGTACAGCTAAAGTAGCTGTGTAACTCAATGATATTGTAGCAGCCTTAACACAACACCTAGTGACCTCATCAAGTAGCAGCAGGGATGTGTTGTGGTGATTAATTTAGAGAGAGAACATTAATAATACCATCCATAACACCAATAATAATATAATCAGTCACACCAGTCTGTAACGCATTATGAAAACATTTACACATTTATACAGTCAGTTTAGAGAATACATTATTATAATTTACAACTTTATAACAGTCCTTCAATACTGTAGACATTAAAACAGACATAATATTAATATCCTCTGTTATTTCTTCATTCAGATGAGCTTGCTGTGATTTGCCAACGTGAACTCAAATCTAATCTAAAGAAGAAGTTTCAATGTATATTTGAGGGGATCGCTAAACAAGGAAACCCAACACTTCTCAATAAGATCTACACAGAGCTCTACATCACAGAGGGTGGAACAGGAGAGGTCAATAATGAACATGAGCTGAGACAGATTGAGACAACAACCAGGAAACAAGCAAGACCAGAGACTGCAATCAAATGTAACGACATCTTCAAACCCTTAACTGGACAAGACAAACCTATCAGAACTGTGCTGACAAAGGGAGTCGCTGGCATTGGAAAAACAGTCTCTGTGCAGAAGTCCACATCATGTGCCACATTCCAGTCTTCTGTTGGATTTCTGCAACAGTCCTTGAACACATGCTGAAACACAAGAGAGAAGAGATGCCCAAGACTCTGACTGAGATGTACACACACCTTGTGGTGTTTCATACCAAACAGAAGAATGAAAAGTATCTTGGGAAAGAAGAGACAGGTCCACACTGGAATAAAGAGAGCATTCTGTCACTGGGAAAACTGGCTTTTCAACAGCTTGTGAAGGGCAATCTGATTTTCTATGAAGAAGACCTGACAGAGGCTGGCATTGATGTCAATGAAGCCTCAGTGTACTCAGGATTGTGCACACAGCTCTTTAAAGAGGAATGTGGGCTGTACCAGGACAAGGTGTACTGCTTTGTTCATCTGAGCATTCAGGAGTTTCTGGCTGCTGTATATGTGTTCCTCTCATTCATCAACAACACTGAGAATCTCATGGACAAACTGAAAACAAACGACGAGCCTGAAGTTGCTTTCTACAAGAGTGCTGTGGATAAAACGTTACAAAGTGAGACAGGAAACTTAGACCTTTTCCTCCGCTTCCTTCTGGGCCTCTCACTGGAGTCCAATCAGAAGCACTTACGAGGTCTACTGACAAAGTCAAGAAGCAGCTCACAGACCCATGAAGAAACAGTCAAGTACATCAAGGAGAAGATCAGGGAGAATCCCTCTCCAGAGAGGAGCATCATGTCATGCAGGTAAAAGAGGACCCAAAAGCGACTTAACAGAAACAGAGTTTAATAATGTTCAAAACGGAATAACTGACATCCTCTAGATTTGTAGAGGGGAAAACAACTGGAGAAGCGGCCACAGACTGCAGGTCGCTTCGGGTAGGCGCAGGCCGTAGTCGACTGAGACACCTGCTCACACGCAGCGTCTGATGAAGGCACAAAACACGACAGGACAGGGTGATACACAATCACGGCAAAAAACACGACAGGACAGGGCGAAACGCAATCACAGCATGGTGAATACAATACAAGGAACCGACGGAACAGGAACGGATCACAAAGGAATAAATAGGGAGTCTAATCAGGGGAAAGGATCGGGAACAGGTGTGGGAAGACTAAATGATGATTAGGGGAATAGGAACAGCTGGGAGCAGGAACGGAACGACAGAGAGAAGAGAGAGCGAGAGAGTGAGAGAGGGAGGGGAGAGAGAAGGATAGAACCAAACAAGACCAGCAGAGGGAAACGAATAGCATGGGGAGCACAGGGACAAGACATGACAATAAATGACAAACATGACAGTACCCCCCACTCACCGAGCGCCTCCTGGCGCACTCGAGGAGGAATCCTGGCGGCAACGGAGGAAATCATCGATGAGCGAACGGTCCAGCACGTCCCGAGACGGAACCCAACTCCTCTCCTCAGGACCGTAACCCTCCCAATCCACTAGGTATTGGTGACCCCGTCCCGAGAACGCATGTCCATAATTTTATGTACCTTGTAAATAGGTGCGCTCTCGACAAGGACGGGAGGGGGGAGGGAAGACGAACGGGGGTGCGAAGAAAGGGCTTAACACAGGAGACATGGAAGACAGGATGGACGCGACGAAGATGTCGCGGAAGAAGCAGTCGCACAGCGACAGGATTGACGACCTGGGAGACACGGAACGGACCAATGAACCGCGGAGTCAACTTACGAGAAGCTGTCGTAAGAGGAAGGTTGCGAGTGGAAAGCCACACTCTCTGGCCGCAACAATACCTTGGACTCTTAATCCTGCGTTTATTGGCGGCTCTCACCGTCTGTGCCCTGTAACGGCAAAGTGCAGACCTCACCCTCCTCCAGGTGCGCTCACAACGTTGGACAAACGCTTGAGCGGAGGGAACGCTGGACTCGGCAAGCTGGGATGAGAACAGAGGAGGCTGGTAACCCAGACTACTCTGAAACGGAGATAACCCGGTAGCAGACGAAGGAAGCGAATTGTGAGCGTATTCTGCCCAGGGGAGCTGTTCTGCCCAAGACGCAGGGTTTCTGAAAGAAAGGCTGCGTAGTATGCGACCAATCGTCTGATTGGCCCTCTCTGCTTGACCGTTAGACTGGGGATGAAACCCGGAAGAGAGACTGACGGACGCACCAATCAAACGACAGAACTCCCTCCAAAACTGTGACGTGAATTGCGGACCTCTGTCTGAAACGGCGTCTAACGGGAGGCCATGAATTCTGAATACATTCTCAATAATGATTTGTGCCGTCTCCTTAGCGGAAGGAAGTTTAGCGAGGGGAATGAAATGTGCCGCCTTAGAGAACCTATCGACAACCGTCAGAATCACAGTCTTCCCCGCAGACAAAGGCAGACCGGTAATGAAGTCTAAGGCAATGTGAGACCATGGTCGAGAAGGAATGGGAGCGGTCTGAGACGACCGGCAGGAGGAGAGTTACCCGACTTAGTCTGCGCGCAGTCCGAACAGGCAGCCACGAAACGGCGCGTGTCACGCTCCTGAGTCGGCCACCAAAAGCGCTGGCGAATAGACGCAAGAGTGCCTCGAACACCGGGATGACCCGCTAACTTGGCAGAGTGAGCCCACTGAAGAACAGCCAGACGAGTGGAAACAGGAACGAAAAGGAGGTTACTAGGACAAGCGCGCGGCGACGCAGTGTGCGTGAGTGCTTGCTTAACCTGTCTTTCAATTCCCCAGACTGTTAACCCGACAACACGCCCATAAGGAAGAATCCCCTCGGGATCAGTAGAAGCCACAGAAGAACTAAACAGACGGGATAAGGCATCAGGCTTGGTGTTCTTGCTACCCGGACGGTAAGAAATCACAAACTCGAAACGAGCGAAAAACAACGCCCAACGAGCTTGACGGGCATTAAGTCGTTTGGCAGAACGGATGTACTCAAGGTTCTTATGGTCTGTCCAAACGACAAAAGGAACGGTCGCCCCTCCAACCACTGTCGCCATTCGCCTAGGGCTAAGCGGATGGCGAGCAGTTCACGGTTACCCACATCATAGTTGCGCTCAGATGGCGACAGGCGATGAGAAAAATAAGCGCAAGGATGAACCTTATCGTCAGACTGGAAGCGCTGGGATAGAATGGCTCCCACGCCTACCTCTGAAGCGTCAACCTCGACAATGAATTGTCTAGTGACGTCAGGAGTAACGAGGATAGGAGCGGACGTAAAACGTTCTTTTAGAAGATCAAAAGCTCCCTGGGCGGAACCGGACCACTTAAAACACGTCTTGACAGAAGTAAGAGCTGTGAGAGGGGCAGCAACTTGACCGAAATTACGAATGAAACGCCGATAGAAATTAGCGAAACCTAAAAAGCGCTGCAACTCGACACGTGACCTTGGAACGGGCCAATCACTGACAGCTTGGACCTTAGCGGAATCCATCTGAATGCCTTCAGCGGAAATAACGGAACCGAGAAAAGTAACGGAGGAGACATGAAAAGAGCACTTCTCAGCCTTTACGTAGAGACAATTCTCTAAAAGGCGCTGTAGAACACGTCGAACGTGCTGAACATGAATCTCGAGTGACGGAGAAAAAATCAGGATATCGTCAAGATAGACAAAAACAAAAATGTTCAGCATGTCTCTCAGAACATCATTAACTAATGCCTGAAAAACAGCTGGCGCATTGGCGAGACCGAACGGCAGAACCCGGTACTCAAAATGCCCTAACGGAGTATTAAACGCCGTTTTCCACTCGTCCCCCTCTCTGATGCGCACGAGATGGTAAGCGTTACGAAGGTCCAACTTAGTAAAGCACCTGGCTCCCTGCAGAATCTCGAAGGCTGATGACATAAGGGGAAGCGGATAACGATTCTTAACCGTTATGTCATTCAGCCCTCGATAATCCACGCAGGGGCGCAGAGTACCGTCCTTCTTCTTAACAAAAAGAACCCCGCCCCGGCCGGAGAGGAAGAAGGCACTATGGTACCGGCGTCAAGAGACACAGACAAATAATCCTCGAGAGCCTTACGTTCGGGAGCCGACAGAGAGTATAGTCTACCTCGAGGAGGAGTGGTCCCCGGAAGGAGATCAATACTACAATCATACGACCGGTGAGGAGGAAGGGAGTTGGCTCGGGACCGACTGAAGACCGTGCGCAGATCATGATATTCCTCCGGCACTCCTGTCAAATCGCCAGGTTCCTCCTGAGAAGTAGGGACAGAAGAAATGGGAGGGATGGCAGACATTAAACACTTCACATGACAAGAAACGTTCCAGGATAGGATAGAATTACTAGACCAATTAATAGAAGGATTATGACATACAAGCCAGGGGTGACCCAAAACAACAGGTGTAAACGGTGAACGGAAAATCAAAAAGACATAGTCTCACTGTGGTTACCAGATACTGTGAGAGTTAAAGGTAGTGTCTCAAATTTGATACTGGGAAGATGACTACCATCTAAGGCAAACATGGGCGTAGGCCTGTCTAACGGTCTGAAAGGAATGTTATGTTTCCGAGCCCATGCTTCGTCCATGAAACAACCCTCAGCCCCAGAGTCAATCAAAGCACTGCATGTAGCACCCGAACCGGTCCAGCGTAGATGGACCGACATAGTAGTACAAGATCTAGATGAAGGGACCTGAGTAGTAGCGCTCACCAGTAGCCCTCCGCTTACTGATGGGCTCTGGCCTCTTACTGGACATGAAATAACAAAATGTCCAGCAACTCCGCAATAGAGGCACAGGCGGTTGGTGATCCTCTGTTCCCTCTCCTTATTCGAGATGCGAATCCCTCCCAGCTGCATGGGCTCAGTCTCAAAGCCAGAGGAGGGAGATGGTTGCGATGCGGAGCAGGGAAACACCGTTGATGCGAGCTCTCTTCCACGAGCCCGGTGACGAAGATCTACCCGTCGTTCTATGCGGATGGCGAGAGCAATCAAAGAGTCCACATCTGAAGGAACCTCCCGGGAGAGAATCTCATCCTTAACCGCTGCGTGGAGTCCCTCCAGAAAACGAGCGAGCAGCGCCGGCTCGTTCCACTCACTAGAGGCAGCAAGAGTGCGAAACTCAATGGAATAATCCGTTATGGACCGTTCACCTTGGCATAAGGAAGCCAGGGCCCTAGAAGCCTCCTCACCAAAAACTGAACGGTCAAAAACCCGAATCATCTCCTCTTTAAAGTTCTGGAATCTGTTAGAGCAATCAGCCCTTGCCTCCCAGATAGCTGTGCCCCATTCTCGAGCCCGGCCAGTAAGGAGTGAAATGACGTAAGCAACCCGAGCTCTCTCTAGAGTATGTGTGGGGTTGGAGAGAGAACACAATCTCACACTGCGTGAGAAAGGAGCGGCACTCAGTGGGCTGCCCGGAGTAGCAAGGTGGGTTATTAACCCTGGGTTCTGGAGGCTCGGCAGGCCAGGGAGTAACAGGTGGCACGAGACGTAGACTCTGGAACTGTCCAGAGAGGTCGGAAACCTGAGCGGCCAGGTTCTCCACGGCATGGCGAGCAGCAGACAATTCCTGCTCGTGTCTGCCGAGCATGGCTCCTTGGAACTCGACGGCAGTGTAACGAGCGTCTGAAGTCGCTGGGTCCATTCCTTGGTCGGTTCCTTCTATCATGCAGGTAAAAGAGGACCCAAAAGCGACTTAACAGAAACAGAGTTTAATAATGTTCAAAACGGAATAACTGACATCCTCTAGATTTGTAGAGGGGAAAACAACTGGAGAAGCGGCCACAGACTGCAGGTCGCTTCGGGTAGGCGCAGGCCGTAGTCGACTGAGACACCTGCTCACACGCAGCGTCTGATGAAGGCACAAAACACGACAGGACAGGGTGATACACAATCACGGCAAAAAACACGACAGGACAGGGCGAAACGCAATCACAGCATGGTGAATACAATACAAGGAACCGACGGAACAGGAACGGATCACAAAGGAATAAATAGGGAGTCTAATCAGGGGAAAGGATCGGGAACAGGTGTGGGAAGACTAAATGATGATTAGGGGAATAGGAACAGCTGGGAGCAGGAACGGAACGACAGAGAGAAGAGAGAGCGAGAGAGTGAGAGAGGGAGGGGGAGAGAGAAGGATAGAACCAAACAAGACCAGCAGAGGGAAACGAATAGCATGGGGAGCACAGGGACAAGACATGACAATAAATGACAAACATGACACATCAATCTGTTCCACTGTCTGAATGAACTGAAGGACCATTCTCTAGTGGAGGAGATCCAAAGCTACCTGAGATCAGGAAGTCTCTCAGAACCCAACCTGTCACCTGCACAGTGGTCAGCTCTGGTCTTTGTGTTGCTGACTTCAGAAAAGGAGCTGGATGTGTTTGACCTGAAGAAATACTCCCAGATCAGAGGAAGGTCTTCTGAGGCTGCTGCCAGTGGTCAAAGCCTCCAGAGCTGCTCTGTGAGTAAATAAAATGACATATAAGAACTAATCAACAAGAATAAATATTCAGTTTAGAGAAAAATATGTATTATAATATGTATATAATATTACATTGAATAACATATTCAATAAATTAATGGATTTTCACATTAGTATAACAATATGACCATACAATTCTAGGAGACGGAAGATGAATCAATATCTTGTTTGAGAGAATAAACCAAATGCATCTGCCATTGTCCTTCGACACTACTGGTGTTAAATTGTGTGTTTGTGAAGTCATGATGATCTCTTTGTCAGGCTGTCAGGCTGTGGAGTTACAGAGGAAGGCTGTGCTTCTCTGGTCTCAGCTCTGAGGTCAAACCCCTCACACCTGAGAGAGCTGGACCTGAGTAACAACGACCTGAAGGATTCAGGAGTGAAGCTGCTCTCTGATGGACTGGGGAATCCCCACTGTAAACTGGAGACTCTGAGGTCAGTATTATCAGATATGAAAGCACTTTATGTATGTAGTTCTCCCATTTTGAAAAGTCGTAATTATTCGGTTATATTCCCTTATAGTGTATTAAAGTAGTCATAAGTTTAGTATTTGGTCCCATATTCCATGCCTGCAGTGATTACATCAAGCTTGTGATTCTACTAACTTGAATTAATTAGCAGTTTGTCTTGGTTGTGTTTTGGATGTTTTCCTCATAGAAACTGAATGGTGAATAATGTCCTGTCAGTTTGGAGTCACTTCACTTGTATTGTCAGTAAGAATAGAAGATGTTTCTGAACACTTCTACATTCATGTGGATGGTACCATGATTATGGATAATAATGAATGAATCGAGAATAATGATGAATGATGAAGTTACAGAGGTACAAAGATCAGACCCCCTCTGTTATTGGTAATGGTGAGAGGTTAGCATGTTTTGTTGTAGCCTCTGTTATTGGTAATGGTGAGAGGTTAGTATGTTTAGTTGTAGCCTCTGTTATTGGTAATGGTGAGAGGTTAGTATGTTTTGTTGTAGTCTCTGTTATTGGTAATGGTGAGAGGTTAGCATGTTTTGTTGTAGTCTCTGTTATTGGTAATGGTGAGAGGTTAGTATGTTTTGTTGTAGTCTCTGTTATTGGTAATGGTTAGAGGTTAGCATGTTTTGTTGTTGTCTCTGTTATTGGTAATGGTGAGAGGTTAGCATGTTTTGTTGTAGTCTCTGTTATTGGTAATGGTGAGAGGTTAGCATGTTTTGTTGTAGTCTCTGTTATTGGTAATGGTGAGAGGTTAGCATGTTTTGTTGTAGTCTCTGTTATTGGTAATGGTGAGAGGTTAGCATGTTTTGTTGTAGTCTCTGTAATTGGTAATGGTGAGAGGTTAGCATGTTTTGTTGTAGCCTCTGTTATTGGTAATGGTGAGAGGTTAGTATGTTTAGTTGTAGCCTCTGTTATTGGTAATGGTGAGAGGTTAGTATGTTTTGTTGTAGTCTCTGTTATTGGTAATGGTGAGAGGTTAGTATGTTTAGTTGTAGCCTCTGTTATTGGTAATGGTGAGAGGTTAGCATGTGTTGTTGTAGTCTCTGTTATTGGTAATGGTGAGAGGTTAGCATGTTTTGTTGTAGCCTCTGTTATTGGTAATGGTGAGAGGTTAGCATGTTTTGTTGTAGCCTCTGTTATTGGTAATGGTGAGAGGTTAGCATGTTTAGTTGTAGCCTCTGTTATTGGTAATGGTGAGAGGTTAGCATGTTTTGTTGTAGTCTCTGTTATTGGTAATGGTGAGAGGTTAGTATGTTTTGTTGTAGTCTCTGCTATTGGTAATGGTGAGAGGTTAGCATGTTTTGTTGTAGCCTCTGTTATTGGTAATGGTGAGAGGTTAGCATGTTTTGTTGTAGCCTCTGTAACTTCCTCACTCATTATTATTCATGATTCTTTCATGATTTTTCTTAATCATGGCATCATCAGGATTAATTTATTATTGTTTAGAAACATGTTATCTACTCTCTTAGACAGAAAAGTACTCCACTCATCATCCACCATTTTATTATTGGGCAAAACACAACCAAAAACACAACCAAAACAAACTGCAAATGCAACCAACGAGTTTACGACAAAAAACTAAATTTTTCAATATTTTAATACACTATTAGTGAATTGGTCAGAATACTAAAGACTTCTTCAAATGGGGAGACTGGAAACATAAATTGTTTTCATTTTTAATAGTGAAACACATATGTCTTAAAATATCCTCAAATTAAAGGTGACATTATAAACTGTCACCTCATATGAAACAATTGACCTCAAATCCAAAATGTTGGTGTTGAAATGTTTAAATTTAAAATGTTAGCTTCACTGTCTACATAGATATGGTGTGGACTGTATACTCAATACAATCTAAATCTGATACCTCACTGTCTACATAGATATGGTGTGGACTGTATACTCAATACAATCTAAATCTGATACCTCACTGTCTAAATAGATATGGTGTGGACTGTATACTCAATACAATCTAAATCTGATACCTCACTGTCTAAATAGATATGGTGTGGACTGTATACTCAATACAATCTAAATCTGATACCTCACTGTCTAAATAGATATGGTGTGGACTGTATACTCAATACAATCTAAATCTGATACCTCACTGTCTAAATAGATATGGTGTGGACTGTATACTCAATACAATCTAAATCTGATACCTCACTGTCTAAATAGATATGGTGTGGACTGTATACTCAATACAATCTAAATCTGATTCCTCACTGTCTAAATAGATATGGTGTGGACTGTATACTCAATACAATCTAAATCTGATACCTCACTGTCTAAATAGATATGGTGTGGACTGTATACTCAATACAATCTAAATCTGATACCTCACTGTCTAAATAGATATGGTGTGGACTGTATACTCAATACAATCTAAATCTGATTCCTCACTGTCTAAATAGATATGGTGTGGACTGTATACTCAATACAATCTAAATCTGATACCTCACTGTCTAAATAGATATGGTGTGGACTGTATACTCAATACAATCTAAATCTGATACCTCACTGTCTAAATAGATATGGTGTGGACTGTATACTCAATACAATCTAAATCTGATTCCTCACTGTCTAAATAGATATGGTGTGGACTGTATACTCAATACAATCTAAATCTGATACCTCACTGTCTAAATAGATATGGTGTGGACTGTATACTCAATACAATCTAAATCTGATTCCTCACTGTCTAAATAGATATGGTGTGGACTGTATACTCAATACAATCTAAATCTGATACCTCACTGTCTAAATAGATATGGTGTGGACTGTATACTCAATACAATCTAAATCTGATTCCTCACTGTCTAAATAGATATGGTGTGGACTGTATACTCAATACAATCTAAATCTGATACCTCACTGTCTAAATAGATATGGTGTGGACTGTATACTCAATACAATCTAAATCTGATACCTCACTGTCTAAATAGATATGGTGTGGACTGTATACTCAATACAATCTAAATCTGATACCTCACTGTCTAAATAGATATGGTGTGGACTGTATACTCAATACAATCTAAATCTGATACCTCACTGTCTAAATAGATATGGTGTGGACTGTATACTCAATACAATCTAAATCTGATACCTCACTGTCTAAATAGATATGGTGTGGACTGTATACTCAATACAATCTAAATCTGATACCTCACTGTCTAAATAGATATGGTGTGGACTGTATACTCAATACAATCTAAATCTGATACCTCACTGTCTAAATAGATATGGTGTGGACTGTATACTCAATACAATCTAAATCTGATACCTCACTGTCTAAATAGATATGGTGTGGACTGTATACTCAATACAATCTAAATCTGATACCTCACTGTCTAAATAGATATGGTGTGGACTGTATACTCAATACAATCTAAATCTGATACCTCACTGTCTAAATAGATATGGTGTGGACTGTATACTCAATACAATCTAAATCTGATACCTCACTGTCTAAATAGATATGGTGTGGACTGTATACTCAATACAATCTAAATCTGATACCTCACTGTCTAAATAGATATGGTGTGGACTGTATACTCAATACAATCTAAATCTGATACCTCACTGTCTAAATAGATATGGTGTGGACTGTATACTCAATACAATCTAAATCTGATTCCTC